>NC_058131.1:104790052-104855088 GCF_016433145.1 Gracilinanus agilis
AGAAGAAGAAGAAGAAGAAGAAGAAGAAGAAGAAGAAGAAAAACACAAGTTACATGTGACCATCTAGCTGTTTCAGGCACCTTCCCTGCCAGTAGACTTAGCCAGCCCAGAGCTAGATTTCATACCTTCTTGGATTCCTTGGTTCCAGGAAAAAAAAAAAGAAAATCTTATCCCCTTTGTCAGTTCATGCCTATCCCTTTCCTGAGCCCTCAGACCTCAGTCAGGAAAATAGGCCCCTCTTCTACAAACCAGTAGCATTAGAATGACTGCTCAACACTTGTGCACTTTTCTTCCCAAGACTCTGCCTAGCTCTTTTAATTACTTCACCACCAAAGAGACTTCTTGTTTATAGATAAAGAACTCATCTCTACCCTACCTCTATATAGGGGGAGAAACCAGTTCATAGCTTCAGTCTAAGATCTTACATTTTTTTTAAATCAAAAAGTTGTTTTGGGGGCCAAAAGGGGATACAAATTAATATTACCTATCCACAGGTCTCTGTGATCACCTACCTACAGTAGTGCAACAGTCTCCTAACATGTTTCCACCTCCCTAATTTTTTCCCTATCTAAAATCATTTGACCATGGACAGAATACTGGATTTGGAGCCCAATAGACCTTAGTTCTAATTCTGCTTCTGATATTTAACTAACTGTGTGACCCTGTGCAAATCATTTAACTTCTTTAAACCTCAGCTTTCTCCTTTGTGAAATAAGGATACTTCCTTCACAGAATTGTTGCGAAATTCAAATGAGATAACATATGTAAAGCAAATGCTATTACATACATATTCCTCATAGAATGTGGGTACCTTGCACGTAGAAATTTGCTTCATTCTATACATTCTGTTGTGTCTCTTGCTCTTAGCATATTTCCTGGCACCTAAAAAATACATTTTGATTGACAGACATCAAGATATTAGATGCAGATTTGGTCCTTTGATTCTCTGTTCAAAACCCTTTCATGTCTTCCTATCCTTTTCCAGGTGAACTTGTGGAATTGGCATTTAAGGCCTTTCAGAGTCAGGTACCATCCTGCCTTTGCAGCCGTGTTTAATCTTTTCCTCATACTCTGTACTACAGCTAAATTGTTTTACTTGGTATCTACCACATATGTCATATATTTTCCCACTTCTATACCTTTGCTCAGACTATTCCCTTCCTTTTCTCTGTCTCCCCTACTTTACCTATTGAATTTCTAACCATCTTTTAAAAACCAACTCAAATTCTGACCTCCTTTAAGAAGCTTTTCCTGATTCTTTTATCACAAATGACCTTTCCTTACTCTCTCCAGACTTATACAGTAGTTGGACTGCACTGTTTCTGTTATTATTTTGTGTGTGTATAGGTATCATGGTCCTCTTCTAGAGTACAAATTTCTTGAAGACAGGCATCATATTTTATCCAAGTTTGTATTTTATCCAATATCTAACAGACTTTCCCCATGTATTAGCCACTTCAAAAATGTAGACATGAATTGTTTGATTTAAAGGCATCTATCATTTTATTTTTAAATAATATGGTAATTATGGTAGGAGGCAAAGAGTATTGTTTGAGGAACCAGAGCATCATGTCTCACCTGTGCTCTTATACTTAATGCCCTTGTCATAAACAGTTCAATTCAAACTCTTGGATCTCAAGTGTGCTGTTACGGAGTTGGGGATGGGAATAGTTGAGACCTTGTTTCTTTTTCTAAGCGCCCCACCATTCAATTGCCATATCATTTCAGTGGCCTGGAATGGAAGGGAACAGAATGAAATTAACATTTATTTAGTTCTTACTTTGTGCCAGCCATTGTGCTATTACAAATATTACCTGTCCAAAAACATTCCTAATAATGTGGCTAGGCATAAAAGATTTTGGTTCCTGAGTTTATTTTAGCTTTATTTTATTCTAACCAAGTGCCTTGACTTTAAAGAGATGTCAGCAGAGATCAATCAGTAAATAATTCTAAGTATTCTGCCACATAAAGTTTTACTAGCAACAATAACAACAGCAACAAAGTATAAGGTTAATTGAGTTGCTTTTGTATTAACATATATGGTCCATATATTCCTATCAGTAAATACCTTTACTTTATACTCCTATTTTAAAAAGCAAAACAAGGGCAGCTAGGTAGCACAGTGGATGGAGTGCCAGGCCTGGAGATGGGAGGACCCGGATTTAAATATAGCTTCAGATACTTCCTAGCTATGTGACCTTGGGCAAGTCATTTAATGCTGATTGCCTAGCTCTTGCTCTTTTCTTAAAACTGATACTTGCTCAAAAATAAAAAGCAAAATAAACCAAATAATTTACTTTGATTTTGAGTGATTTGAGAAATTTTTTAAGGTATAGTTTATAAAAATAGTTATATGTTTAAACTGGAGACCATGTCAAGTTACCCCTCTGGGTTTTAATCTTCTTATCTAGAAACTGAGGGGGGTAAACTAAGTAATTTCTAAGATTTTTCTAGATTTGAGTCTCTGAAAATATAATTCATGTCATGAACTTATATATTCATATCATATGCATATATGATATATATTAGTCATATACAGTCATCCCTCACTATACTGGTTCACTTATCGCGGCTTCACTGTATCATGGTTGTTCTTTTTTTTTAATATATCTAATTCTGATCTCGGAGTTACACTTATCGTGGCACACTATTGGCACACTGTGTTCTGAATCCTGGGCACTGATTGACTCAATGACTGTAGGTTAATAAGAGTGTGGAAAAGGTTTATAGGAGAGTGGGAAGGGTTTATAAAGCCATAAAATATATATAAATAATAAAAAATATAATGCCACTACTTCACAGATTTTCACCTTTCATGGGGATCTCTGGAACATAACTCCTTCGATAAGTGAGGGATCACTATACTATGGCTTTGCCATTTGTCTTCTGACCTTGAACAGGTCAATACTTCTTTGGACTTCACTTTCCCTATCTATGAAATAAAGAAGCTGGGCCAGATTATCCCTTAGGATCTTTCCAGCACAAAGAGCTCATATTTTAAAAATGGAAGAGTGGTTCTCATAAAACCCACTGTCTCCTTTTCTGAATGTTGAGGGCAGCTAGATGGCAGAGTTAACAGAGTGCTAGCTCTGGAGTCAAGAAAACCTGACTTAAAATCTGTCCTCAGACACTTTCTGGCTCTGTGACCTTGGACAAGTCGTTTAGCCTCAGATCGCTCATCTATGTAATGGGAATAATATTAACTCCTAATTCCCATAGTTGTTGGGGATAAAATGAGAAAATATTTGTAAAGCACTTCGAAAATCTTGTGCTAGTTATTATTATTATATTCTGTAAGCATCAACTCCAAAACAGATCTCATTATATTTTATGTCTATTCCACCCCCTAACCATGGTTCTATCTTATCCCATTTCTCCTCTCTCTACACTTTTTTTTTTTGGCAAACTCATTAGCTCAAATATCACTACACAATGATTCCCAGATCTATACATCTAGCACTAGTCTTCTACCATGCTCCAGTAGCATAACAATGGCTGCCTACTAGGCATATCAAACTGCAGGCATCTCACATTAAGAATGTCCAAAACAGAACTCATTTTCTGATATTTCCCTAGCACCCATTCTTCCATTGAACTTCCTTATTTTTGTCAAGAATATTACCATCCTTCCTGTCACCCATATTTGGAGGCTTTCAATCATTCTCAATTCCTTATTTTTCTTCAAACCAAATATTAGTCAACCAGTATCCAAGTCCTTTCTGCCTCTCTAACATCTCTAACATTTGTCCCCTTCTCTCAGCTCACTGAGCCACCACCCTACTTCAGGCCATCATCATTTCTCCCCTGACCTGGTGTGACAGCTTCCTAATTGCTATCCCTGGCCCAAGTCTTTCCTGACAAGACGATATTCCTAAATCATATGTGTCATTACGTTACTCCCCTGGTGAGTAAATTTCAGTGACTACCTAATGTCTATATAATAAAATACAAGTTCCTTTGTTTAACATTTATAAACCCCCCACAACCTGGCTCTAACCTCTTTGCAGCCTTATGTTATGCCCCCTTATGCTGTCTATTATTCTTTACACAGTAGGACCCCACATCCACTCTTAAATAACACCTTTATTGATTTCCCATCTGCTCATGACCTCCAAAATGACCCTTCATATGATCTTTTAGCTTTTGTACATTTTTCATTTATTTACAAATATACATGTTGTCCCCCTATATAGGATGGAACTTCCTTGAGGGCAAGGACTATTTTGTTTTGTACACATCCTAAGCACCTAACAGTGCCTAAGTGCTTAGTGAAGGTTAGTGAATTGATTTTACTTGACTCCTGGTCCATTTTGGCTAAAGATACCTTTCTGACTATGGTGCCCAGCACCAATGGACAGGAAAGGGGAGGAAAATGTGCTTTTATCAATTAATATCATGTTGAAATCCCTTCTTGAAACAGGAGAGGTTCTCCTCTTTATATTTCTACTCCCAAGCAAAGTTCTTTGTGCATGGGCAATTAGTAAATGTTTGTCGAAATCCACATCAGTGTGATATTTCTAACATCAGAAATTTATCCTATATGTACACTGATAGGCAACATGACATAGTGGAAAGAGCTGACCACAACCCCAAGAAGAACTGGGGTTAAGTCCTGCCTCTGACACATACTACTAGTGGGACCCTGCACAAATTTCTTTACCTCCATCTCCTACAGCGCTAGGCAACTTTCTAAGATTATAAGTTGTAGAAAAGATATTGATCTATATGGTAAAGGAATGGTCCTCCCCTAGAATTTCTCATACTAATAAAATAAAAATATAAGACTATCTCCACATTATTTGTGCGTCCATATACACATATATGTTCATATGTATGTGAGATGAGTATAATAGATTATGGACTAGTAAGAAATGACAAATAATAAGGAATTTATATAAACATAGCATGTGAATCGATACAGAGTGATATAGGAAGAACCAGGAAAACAGTATAAGTAATGACTATAATAATATAAAGGAAAATAGCATAAGAATTTAGGACTTCAATGTACTGTCCAATTGTGATTTCAGAGGAATGAGGGTGAAGCATTTCTTTGGATAAAGGGATGATTGACGTGGTACAGAATGAAGAATACATTTTCAGGCATAGCCAGTGCCTTAATTTCTTTTGTTGTTCTGCTCTTATTACAAGTATAAGGATGAGGTTCTTTCTTCACTGCAATTAACTGATCAGTGGATATGAAGAAATTCAAATATGTAAAAGACATGATTTATATTTCATGATCTCTTTGTGAGGCATGGATCTCTTTGACTGAGTTAAAAGAGAAAGTGATTGATGGAGATCAGTCATGACTTTGGAGCCTTTATATAAAACAGCAGTCAGTAACATGAGGGAAGTGAAATCCAGGGGAGCCAGTCCAATTGTAGAGAATGTCCACCTACCTCATAGTATTTTTGTGAGGCCCAAATAAGATAACGTACGTGAAAGTATCTTATAAAGCATATTGTCATAATAATACAATATATCTTTGGAAATTAGAGACAGATCCAGAATAGAGTTTGTGAGGAAGATCTAGTAGAGAAAAGGTTGTATAAAATGGGAGCAATCAAGTTAAAATCATGCTGGGAGAGTGGGGTCTTTTTTGTAAATGTTTGATTGTTGGGCCCAGACTTGAATGAGTAATTACACTTAATTTATGTTCATGCATTTATGGGTAACATAGATATTCAGGCATGTTGAGTTTCTGTAATGTCCCAAGTATAAAGTGTGTGCCTTATGTCTTACAGTGATGTCTATTTGTAGTATTGATATGACAGGAATGCTTTTCAATTTTTGCAGTTGTATCCTGTGAAGTAGTTAGGGTGTCAAGCATGCTGAAAAAGAAATGTCAAGAATCTTTGCCATCTAGTAGGTATATTTTTAGTGTATATTTTGGAATTTATCTCAAGTGCCATTTGCTCAAATCCAGCTGCAGCAATCATTTTAAAGAATTACTACCATTTCTCTCTTTTAACTTGTCAGATGAGAATATTCCCTTTTAAAATTTTTGTCTCTTTTAAATACATTCAAATGCTCAGATGGCTATCTCATTTTTGTATTAATATCAAGCAGAATAGGCATGAGGATTCACACATTTAACATATTAATTTATTCTGATCTTCAGTGAACGTTGGTATTTTTCTCATTCTAAGAATCACTACCATTGTATTTTCTCATAGTTTTCCAGAGTAGGAAATACCTAAAGGTAAATTCCTACTTAAACATTTTCAATTAACTCAGTATTTTCTGTTTGTGTTTAATTGCAGGTATTTTGCTAAATATTAACATGTTTCTTTATTACTATTCAGTAACATATGCTGATAATCTTTGCAGAATACTAGTAGATGCACTGGCTAAAGACTAAGCAAGGAGGGGCAGCTGGGTAGCTCAGTGGATTGAGAGTCAGGCCTAGAGACCAGAGGTCCTAGGTTCAAATCCGGCCTCAGACACTTCCCAGCTGTGTGACCCTGGGCAAGTCATTTGATCCCCATTGCCCACCCTTACCACTCTTCCACCTATAAGACAATACACAGAAGTTAAGGGTTTAAAAAAAAAAAAAAAAAAAAAAGACTAAGCAAGGAGTTTTGCTTTCTCACTTTACAAATATTTTTTCTAGTACAACTAATTTATTTTTCAAATGACTTAGTTATATAATTTTAAATTTGACCTGAGTCTTAACTAATGTTTGTTCAGACAGTTTTTTTCATGCAATATTTTATTTTTTACTCTCTCTTCTTTGGGGAAAACATTGCACAAAACAAATAAGAATGTTTCTTATATGTTTTAGAATTGTATCTATATATTAAGTATATTTACAGTTTTAAAACATTTGCTACTAGATCATGGTAGCTATGTGACAAAGCAGATAGAGTACTGAGCCTAGAATCAGGATAACCTAAATTCATATATGGCCTTGAACATTTATTATCGGTGTGGCCTTGGGCAAGACACAACTTCTTTCTGCCTCTGTTCCCTCATCTGCAAAATGGAGATGATAATAATACTACCTACATCGCAAGGTTATTGTAGCACCCAAATTTCATTTAATCAGTTAACATCAATTATATTTTATAAAATATTATATATACATATATACACACATATATTTCTAAAAATCAAGAACAAGAGTTACAAAGAACTCCTACTGAATAGCTAGGAGATAAGGGTCAAGAGAAGGGGCTATCATACTTTCCCTATATATCATTTCTGTCCCTAGGAAGAGTGGTCATTTGCTTCAAAGAATTTAGTCCTTTAAGTTCACTTTTAAAATGTTCAAGTTTCTTTTTAAATAATGGAAGAATCCTTGTCTCTTTTTAGTAGGCTGGATCAAGCAAGACCTGTTTTACAGGACCTCAGCTGCCAAGACATTAATGCTTGGCCTTCCACAAATCCTGGCATAAATTCTAGCTCCTATGCTTTTTTCTGTTGACAATTTTAACCTGTTGAACCTCACAAGGTCACAGTTATCTCCAGTGCTCAGCCTAAAAGCAGAATAAAACAAAGAGGCAAAAAACAGACATCAGTATGTATGAGCTGCATATTGACCCCAAGTAGGATAGGGCCCAACACCTCTTCAGAGCCACAGGTTTACAGCTTGTCTTTCTCCCTCAAATGTAATCAAACAGAAAAGAAGGGAAGAATTGTTGTTTGGGTAGTACCTTTTAAGAGTTTTAATTCTAGCTTTGTAGCCACTTGAAAGACTCCTGCTCTTCATGTAATAGAGAGACTAGAAATAGAATACCTACCCATCTTCTGAATCAGAGAGTAGACCCTTTCATTATCATCATTGTACCTTTCCAAAAATAGGCTTTCCAGCCTCTGCCTTATGGACTGGTTAAAAGCAGATAGAGCACCATATTCATTCTCTGAGAATGGATTTCCATTCATCAATGGAGTTAATGCCTTGTTACTCAAGGAAAGAAAAAAAAATTCAGAAGTTACCCAAGGAGAAAAGAATAATAACCTTGCTCTAGAGCTGGGGAGGAGCTAAGTGAGGAAAGCTCTTTGTTTCTTAAGTCACATATTTATAGGTGGAAGGGACTTCGGGGATTATTTAGTCTAGGAGTTTTTATCCTTTTCAGGGTCTGTATAATGAACTCTTTTGGCAATCTGGTTAAGCCTTTGGATTCCTTCTCAGAAAGTGATTTTAAATGAATAAAAAAAAATAAGACACAAGATTATAAAGGAAACCCATTTTTCTAAAATAAAATTATTTTAATTCACAAAACCCAGGTTAAGTATCCCTGATTCAGTCTAATCTTTTCTTGTTACAGATAAAGATAAAAACTGAGGCCCAAAGAAAAGACAATACCTAGTCAAAGGCCCCAGAATAAATTAGTGACGGAGCTGGCATTTAAACCCAGGTCTTCTGACTATAGACCCAATAACCTTTATGCCATACCATATTGCTTCACTTCTTTTAGAGGTTTTATTTTGGACATTATTTTGTTGATATGAGTAAGACAAAGTATAATGTTAATTAGGCCTTCAATATTATTTATTGAAAATCATTCAGAAGTCACTTTAGCATGCAGCTATAGAAACATAGCATTTTTGCAATGATTAATTTTAGATTTTATATATCATACTTTGTTATATGACCATTTTCCATAACTATTTCTGCAAGTAATATCAATATTTAACAATGATATCAAGCTCTTTATTTTTGCCAAAATGTGATAATTTTTATTCATAACTAATACTTTATGTCTATATCTTAATCACTTTAACCACAATTCAAGTTCAATATAATACTTTTTTCCCAAAATTGAAATTATTTAAAATATAAATTAACTCCTCTGGATGGTATTATACAAAAAGTTAGTTCATATAAATTTGTTTCTCTTATATAAAAAAGCAATAGGTGATAGTTTTCCCATAGGGAGTGTAACTTAATTTAGTTTAGTTTAGTTTTTCTTTTAAACTCTTACCTTCTGTTTTAGAATCAATACAAGTATGGGTTCAAAAGCAAAAGAGGGGTAAGGGCTGTACGATTGGGGTTAACTGACTTTGCCCTGGGTTGCACAACTAGATTTGGCCAGGTTTGCACAACTGAGGCCAGATTTGAACCCCAGGTCCTTCCAAAACCAGGCCTGGCTCTCTATCCATTGAGTCACCTAGCTGCCCCTAGTATAATTTAGTTTTTTTTAAATATTGGATTTGGAGTTAGAAGCTCTTGGGTTTAAATCCTTACTCTGTCACTTGTTTGACTGTGGGTAAGTCACTTACTCTATGAGTTTCAGTTTCCCTAGATTTAAAATAAGGAGATCGGCCTGATGTCAAAGTTATTTCTAGCTCTAAATTCCTATGACACAAAAGAGAAAAGAACTTGAAGGAAATAAATTCATTATATTACACTAATTTCCCAAAGCATAAATAACAGTAATACTATTTTTCTGAACAAGTATAAGCTTCTTCAGAACTAGCCTTTCCACTCATTTTCCTATTTTGTTCTCTTTCCTTTTAGTCTTTCCATTCTTTGTTTCTTTTCTTTACCCTTTTCACACATTCCTGGAACTTAGAGTGGCAGGTAGTTGGAAACAGTCCAGGTGAGTAGCTTGTGATAGAAACCATTCAGGGTTTTTTGTGTGGTGTTTTTTTTTCACATCTAATGACCTGATAAGCATGTTCATTTTTTTTCTAGCTACTCCCTTACCCAAGGTAAAACAAGTTCACCAACATTAGCTTTACTTTATTTTATTGACAACAAAAATGAGAGACAGAAATGATAAAGACACACCAAATGGCTGGAGGTCATAATCAGTGAGAAAGCCAAAATGAGAATTCACCATGACTAATAACAGTTCATATTTATATAGTCATCTTTACAAATTATTGTTCTAAACCTATTGTTTGACCTATCTCACTGTACATTTAGAAATCTATCAGATGAATGTGTAATCAGCCATTTATTATTGTGAAGAATGAATCAAACTCTCTTTGTCTATCAATCAGCAACTTTTAAGTTAATCAATCAAAAACTTTAGTACCCCTACTTAATACCTTACCAGTCATTAAGTATGAGAGTTCACAAGTCACTTGCTAAAGTGGGTGGACAACTCCAGAAGGCCCCTCTTCCCCATCCCTTGCAGTTCTAGGCAAATTGAAAGACTGCAATTGATTCCTGTAAAGTGGGGAAAGGACTATAAAAAGTTCTGAACTTCCTGTCCAAGGGACTTTTCCTTGATTCTTCTCCTTGGGAGTTCTTTGGAGTCTCTGTTCCTTGGAATCTTCTCCTTTGGACTTCTCCTCTGGAGGATGGCTCCTTGGGACTTTTAGACTTCGACTTGGAACTTTGGGCCTTTCAACTGGAGTTTTCAGTTTTGGGACTTCGACTTTCAGCTTTGGAGCTTCTTGGAGTTGAGGACTTTCTTGTTAGGTTCACTGCTGCCTTGATGAGCCTATTAGCTCACAAAGGTTTTTCTGCATTAGGACCTTGCCTGGATCCTGCCTACCTTGCTGGTGAGTGACTAGGATTCCCACATGGAAATCAGAACTCTGTCAGGGATCGAGCTTCATTATACCAGATTAGTATTTAGGGTAGGCTGGGCAGTCTCCTTTACTTCTTTCCCTTCCACGTCCCTTCCAATATTTGACATTTTGCCTTTTTATCATTTTAGCCAATCTAGTAGGTGTGATGATGTCTCAGAGTTGTTTTGATTTGCATTTCTCTAAATAATAATGACTGAGAACATTTTCCAATAGTAAGTTTTTCAACCTAGCATAATATCACATAACTTTTGTTTTAAACTCCATTTTATGATCTAGTTGTATTAATCACCACTATTTCATAGGATTATTGTGTATTTTTTTGGATGAAGCATTCACAGTATCAAAATTACTTCTTGCTGGGACTCCAACCACATTTTTAAAGTATTTTCTGTTTCCTTAATTCTCTAATTACATTGTTTTTGTTTCTGTTATATTTTCCAACACTCTTAGGTCACATTGTTTTTGGCTCAATTTTGCTTGGTTTTGTTTACAAAAGATATAAGATCTCTCATTTACAGATCACTGATTTCTTAGCTACTGCACATTTAATGCTAGTTTGTTTCTGTTGGTCTGGTTTTACTTCAAGAAGATTATAAACTTCTATTCTGCATCACTGAGCATAAGTTTGTGACTAATCTTGCTTTGAAGGTGTCAAGATATTTTAGCGTGTTTGAGGGATCTTTAAGTTCTATTAATATCTCATTGAATATATGTATATGAACAAACATACATTGATAGAACCTGATCTGTTTCTTCATTCTAGACAGATTTCTGTGGGAGCAACTCAGTGAATTACACTGTTGATTAGTTTAAGCTTTCAGAGAAATTTGATCCTAGTCATAAATCTGTACCACTTTTTCCTGTGGTGTTTTTTTTTTCTGTACACCTGTCAGTTTTTGCACTAAAAAATTTATCCCCTAAAAGATCTTGCTAATTAAGAATGCCCCTTAAACCCTTAAGTTTCTTTTTTTTAGTCTATCAATTAAAATTTGAGCACATTTCTTATTTTCTTTCTGCTTTACTCTTTCTCACCAAGTAAAAGAATATGCTATACCTTTGGTTATAGGATGAAAGTGTCCAGAAGCAGACTGATCAATTCATGATTTGGGATCCATAAATTTTAAATTTAAAAAAACCGATTTCAATATAATTGAGTTCCTTTATAATCTTCCATATTTGATGTTGTGAATGAAAAAATTCCAAAACGGTGTAAAGATTAAAATTAATATACAATATTTTAAGTTTTATATTTATAAAGTTTATTAACAATATCTAAAATAAAAAGGAAATAAGAAGCTAGAGTAAAAACTCTTAAATCAAAAGTCACCTTTCCCAGCCATGCACGCAGAAAAAAAGAGAGCGAGGGAGGAGTTTCAAAACTATATAAACAATAATGTAAAGATGTACATAAATGAAAAGGGAAAAGGAATTTTGAAACAAGGAAAGAATTCTGGGAGATGGAGTCCAAAGTACTAATTAATACAAAGGGATCCATAGTCTTCATTACATCACCCTGGGGGACCCATTATTCAAAAAGTTAAGAACCTCTTCATCAAGTAACTGAACAAAACTATATTATTATTCCTTTGAGAAGTCAAAAATTGAAATAACTCATGCAGAAGGTTACTCTTTAAAAGGAAAAATGTTAAATGTTCAAGGATCTCTAAACAAAACATTTCATATGGGATATGTAATAAGGTTGTATACTTAAGAGTAGTACTTTCACTTTAATAGAACATAATAGGGGACAGTCTTCCACATTGTAGCTTCCAACCCCTGCTTCTTATGGAAGGTTTCCAGGGGAAACTCATGTTCCTTTATCAGTCTAATTGAAAAGGTTAATAACTGGAAGGGAGCAAGGCAGAAAGCAATCAAGCAAAACTAGATATTCATTTTTGCCTTTGAAGTAATCATCACCTCCACTTATCCTGGATAATTGAGATAATACTATACACTGACCTCCCTACCTGAGAATTTAAAAAAAATCTTCAGATCTTTCAAAACACAAGTCAAAGGTCAGGTTGTCATAATCATGCAGAAGGAAGTCTTTCAACAGTTTGCCAATGGAAAGCACATTTATCCCTCTCCCTTCTCATTTACCCTTTACCTCTTGCTACAAGAATCCCTTGTTGCTTGCTTTCAGTTTATCCTTTCTAAGTACTACCAAGGAGTGGTACTAAAAATTATATTCTCCTACAGTGACATATCAAAACAGAAGTGGGAGACAGAGCCAACTCCGCATAATCACAATGCAGGGAAACAAAGCCTGGTAGAATATACCTTGAAGCACTAGAAGTTATAGCATGAAAGAGGGCCTACTTAGTACTTAAGCACCAGTGTCAGGGAAGCTGCACAGGAGGCATGAGACCAAGGTGATCTCTAACATTTCCCTGGGGGTCTGTTAAGGAATCAGATCCCAAATGGAATTTGACAAAGAAGAATATTGATATTAGCTGAGTCCAAGAACCCCTAGTGGACCATCAGGAGACAAAGATAGGGTTTGGAGGTAGAAGGTGAGGCCTAATATTTCCTTCCTCTACCCACACAATTCCAAATAAACAGCAGCAACAGCCAAACTACAATGGTGACAGGAGAAAATAAGTCACAGCCTCCCTATCCACATATAGTGGAGGAGACTGAATCAAACACATTCCTAATTCAAGAATGGAGGCTGAAAATATAAGTAAACAGAATACCAAACACAATTAAGAAATACTATTGTAAAAGGAGGCCTAATAGGTAAACCTTGAAAAGAGAAACTCCACAACTACAAGTAAATCCTCAAGGAAAAAGAAGATTTGGCTACAAAGACTTCAAAAGTTGCTACCAAAAAATGAAGGAAGAGATAAGAAAAATGAAATTATAGGTGAAATAAGATTTTAAGGGGGAAAGTTGAAAGAAAAACAAGTAACTTGGAAAATATGGTAGAAGAACACATCTAAGAAGTTGACTCACTAAAAATCAGGATGAGGTGAATAAAACTTGATGACTGCTGTTATATGATAAGGGAATATATATCCCTCTCCCTGATGTTATTTGGAGCTGAAGCTGAGTGACTATGGAAATCCTTAAGTGTCACACTCTAGTTGTGGTGGTGAAACACTAAGGACCCCTCAGGTATATTTGAGATGAAATTGCTACAGGCAACTTCAATATAACAGTGACCCAGAAATAAGTAAATTAATGAATAAACTGTGGTTCAGATTTCACAGTTCTTCTATCTACTTATTCCTGGCTTAAATTATGGATAAACACTAAATGACTGCAACTTAACTTTTAGTTTGAATAATCCCTCTTTCTTCACATACCCAAGGATATGTTTGATAATCCTTAGGGTAAAAATGACATCCACCTAAGTAAATTTCAAGATTTAATGATAACATACTTAGAGAAAGGGAAACAGGAACTGAAGGAAAGAGGTATAAAGGGGATTCTTGGCTAAAGCTACAAATGATCAGGTGATATCAAATGGAAGGTAATCAGCTTTTGAGATTAACAGTTGAAGAGGTTTATCTTTCTCAGTTGCAACCTGGCCAGGCTGCTTTTAACCTGAACCAGGTTGTTTGATGGTATTGATTTTATCTTCTTTGATGATTAATTAATTAGGATGTATAGTATAGATTCACACAGGATTGGAAACTAAGGTATTGATCAGTATTGGCTACTGGTAACCTAAATTGATTTTTGGCCTACCTAACCAATCAAAACCTCCCAGCAAAGCCCTTCTCCAAAATGAAAACATTCTTCAGTCCAAACCCTGCTTTTTATACACCTCCAGTAACTATTTTTCCCCTGCTGGCTCATGCCAATCTCAGGTTCATTCCAAGTTTCAAACCACTAAATGTCAATCATTCTGCTCTCCATTTTACATAGCAGAAATGATATTTACACTGCATGAGATAAGAAAAACAATAACAAGATTAAAAGATAGACAAAATAGAAGAAAATATAAAGTATCTACTGTATATGTTATCAGAATATATCTATATCTATACACACATATTCTATATTTTATATATAAATACTAGGTATTATAAGTGTTAAAAAAAGTGTTAAAATTAATGGTTTGGCTAAAAATATGGAAATTATAAATCTTTTATTTACAAAAGAGGTGGAAAGAGTGAAAGTAGAGGAATACAAAAGGGTAGAGAAGACATTAACCTATCTAACTAAATATTGTTCTGGTGCTTGGCTCAGCTAGGACTTGTTAACCTTCAATTGGAATTAAACTCTTTCCAGAAGACAGGAAGGGAAAGCCAGCTATCCATTCACTCAACTTTCCTCCAAGAGGCAGATTAAGACAATGACTTGACTTCAAGGTGACTCCTGAGGGTGACTTTCTTCTTTGAGTCAATTTTCTTCTTGAAACCAATTTTCTTCTTTCTTGGAGTTGACTCTCTTCTTGGAGTTTACCCCCCCTCCCTGGTTTCAGGGCCATTTATAGTGGTTTCTTGTCTCCTCCCCTCTTCACAGGGGCCAATCACAGCTTCCAAATAGTCTAGCACTGCCCAGGGGGCAGTGTTTGTGGGAACCAATTCACACCTTCTGGTGGGGTGAATATTCATTGAAAGGGTTCACAGTTTCTGAGGGTGTGAACTCTTAAAAGAATTCACAAGTTTCTGACTGTTTGAGTTAGAAAAAAGGGTGGAGTTCTCCAAATATCTTGCTGGCTTCTCACATAGCACTAAGTAGGGTGAGAATTCACTAAGAGGTTTGCAAGCTCCTCCACCTAGTTCTTAAGTTAGTGTTAACCAAAGTGTTAGCTCCAACTAGGCAAAGAGAATAAAGGATTCCCTTTTATAGTATCAATAGAAAGGAAAAAAGGAAAGGAAAGGAAGGAAGAAAATCTTCTAAGTAGGTCAAGGTTAAGAATCATAAAGTACTTGAAAACTAAGACCAAATAAAAACTGACACCATTTTTTAATAAATCATAATACTGCTCAAATCTCTTAACAATAGGGGGTAGAGTGGAAATAGAAAGAATCCACTGATCATATCCTGAAAAATAGTCTAACTAAATGCATAATTAGAAATTCTGTGAATCAAAGAAGAGATAAACAAAATTAAAAATGAATAAACCACTGAATTGATAAAACTAGATTAAAAAAACTAAAGATAAACTCTTAGCTAATCTCATTTAAAAGGAGAAGAAAGCCAAATTAACAATTTTTTAAAAAGGAGTATTCACAACAAATGAAAAGGATATAAAAGAAATTATTAAAACGTTGGTCCAATTATAGGCTGATAAAACCAGTAAACGAAATGGATGAATTGTTATAAAAATATGTAAAGTGTCCAGATTAATATAATAAGATATAGAGAATTTAATAGCCTGTTCTCAGAAAAAGAAATTGAATTAGACATAAAAAAATTCATAAAGAAGAAAGCTTCAGGATCAAATGGATTTACAAGTGAATTATTTCAAATATTAAAGGAACAACCATTTGATGTATTATATAAATTGCCAATTAACTTATCATTCCCATTTTTTTTACCTCCTTATAAAATGCACATGAATTGTAATGTTTCTTTTCATTTTGTCTCCTCTCCAGGAAACCATCATCTCTTCTTAAAGCTCTTATCATCTATAGCACTTGTTTGGCATTTAAATAGTGACTTATATTGTTTGTGGAGGGAGTTGATTACAGGATGTTCCTGATCAACCTCAACTTTGACAGCATGTGAATTTTAGGGGCTCTTATCCTATTATAGGGTCCATGGATAGATTTCAGGTGCTCTGTGAACTTGAATGGGGAAAAAGTTAGGTTTTCATTCATTTTCATTACTTTAATATGAAATTTAGCATTTTTACAATTATAAATGTAGGTCACCGCATGTAGGGAGGGGTATGAAGGTTTTACCAAATTGCCAAGGAATTCATGACACACCAAAATATCAAGAACCCCTGTGCTAGAGACTGGTACACTGTGGCACAATTAAACGTTAATGGACTTCTCTACTAGCAGCAATGCAATGATCCAGGACAATTCTGAGCAACTTCTGAGAAAGAACGCTATCCATATCCAGAGAAAGAACTGTGGGAGTAGAAACACAGAAGAAAAACATTTGCTTGATCACATGGTTTGATAGGGATATGATTGGAGAAGTAGATTCTAAACAATCACTCTTTTAAAAATTTTAATAATATGAAAATAGGTCTTGATCAATGACACATATAAAATCCAGTGAAGTGGGGAGGGAGGAAGGGAGGGAAAGAATGTGAATCTTGCAACCATGGAAAAATATTCTAAATCATTAAATTAATTTAAAAAATAAAAATAAAAAAGGAATCTGAAAAAAAAAAAAAAAGAACCCCTGTGCTGATCCTGGGAATGATGCAGAGCTGAGATCAGAACTGGATTCTGAGCCTTAAGGGGATACTGATGAGGCAAGTGGCTGTGTGGGTCAAAGTCACATGCAGGATCAGCATGCAGATAATCATCCATGTGGCCAAGAGAAGGGTTCCTAGATTACTGTCCCATGTCACACACTCCTTATACCCTCACAATTGAAGGTTTCACTTTCCACATTGTTGAAAAAATTGAAGTCATTCAACAAGCTCTTTTCCTTTCCACCCTACCCCCTATACCTCCCAACCCTTTGATATTATCCCTCATTCCTTTTCTTCTTTACTCCAGACACTGCAAAGACTCAGGACTCTATATGTGTATTTAGTTCAATCTCCTCTTGATCTTCTCATGCAAGTTGTTCTTTCAATCATCTCTCTTTCCTTTTAGTCTTTAGTATCTCCCTATCTACTGGTTCCTTCCTTGATGTTCACAAACATATCCAAGTCTCTTCCAACTTAAAACAAAAACAATCTTCATTTGAACCCATCATCCCCTCAAGCTATCATCCTATATATCTCCTCCCTACGTCACCCAAGCCTACATTTCTGTTTTCACTTCCTCTTATTTATTTCTCAACCAACCTTTTGCATTCTGACTTTTGACCTCATTACTCAATGGAAATAGCACCAAAGCTATCAGTGATTTATTATTTATTTATATATTATTGTTTATTATTAATTTTGATATTCTTTTCTCAATCTTTGTCCTTCTTGACCCTTCTGCTGCAATTGACATTGCTGATCACTCTTTTTCTATATACTGTCTCTTCTTCTCTTGCTGGTCTGTGGGTTCTTTTTTTTGTCTCTGTTGGATAACCTTCAATGAATAATACTCAAAGTGGGTATACCCCCACCCTCTTCCCTGTGTCCTTTTCTTTCAATACATCCTTTCACTTACCTCATCAGCTCCCACTGGTTTGATTATTATCTCTATGCAGGTGTGTAAGGGTGTGTCCCTTTTAGACTTCCCCAAAGTTGAAGGACTTGATTGTTGAAGATGAAGAGGAGATGTAAGGATGAGACACTTTGTATAATTGAAGCATTCTCTGCTTTGTAGGGGATCTCAGGGGCTCTTAGTCGCTCAGCTACAATTGAAGAAGTCATATGAGGCAATTAAGTTGCCCCAGGTCATAAACTGCTTTAGGACCTTTCACCTAGTTATTCATTTGCATAGCATAGAGAAAGATCCAGCATATGTGCTAGATCAGTGATGGTGAACCTATGGCACGGGTGCCAAAAATGGCACACAGAGTACTCTCAGAACCCCTTCTCTCCCCCAACGAGTACCGAGTTTGTTATCGTAAAGGCAGGGAGACTTGGATGGAGGTGCTTCCTTTCCCCTCTCCACTGCACTGGGGACATTTTCTCACATCACCTGCCTCTCTGCCCAGCAGCCCAATGGGAGCACATAAGGGGTAAGGTGGGAAGATCATAGGTGGCAGAGCTGTAGGGGAGCAGGGTGCTCGGCCACACCACTCCCCTTCTCTACACTTGCTGAGGACATTCCTCACTTTACCCACTCCTCTGCTCAGTAACCCAATGGGAGTGCTTTTTCCCTCCCTTATATGGGGTAAAGGGTATGTGGGGTACACTCAGAACTTGGTGTGGGGGAGGGGCACAGTATGTAGCCTTTGGGTGGGGCCTGGCACATCATCTTTAATAGGTTCGCCATCACTGTATTAGATGGCCATTACAAGTTAGGTTGAAGTCCTTCCCCTAAAGAAGCACAGCTCTGAACTAGGATAAATCTTTGAAAAAGAGAAGACCTTATCACTCTCACCTGGAGGTAAGAAACTTCAGAACCTAGGCCTTGAGAGAGCAGACTGGTAGAGCCTTCTGCCAGTATTTAGCTAAGCATTTTTGCTCTTTCTGAAAAGGTATGGAGAACCCAGTTGAACAAGAAACTGAAGATGGTGGAAGCAAAAGCTGCCATCAAAGGACATGCCCAGGGAGTACAGCAATTACCTTGTCTAGATGCTGTGTGACCTGAAAGAAGCAAGCCCAGATAAATCATCCACCTAGCATCTAGAGACATTACACCTAATGGAAAGTCAGCCCAGTTAAGCAGCAAAGTGTATAGTATGTCACCAACATCTTTGCTATCCAGTGAATTTTGTGAAGAGTCCCTTCTTCCTTCAAGACAATTCCAGCAAACCTTGTACTTGAAGTCTTTTCTGGTCTCCTAAATTGCTAATATTCTCCCTCCCTAACCAAACTGGAATTTATTTTGTATTCTATATATATTTATATTTGTATATGTTGATTTAAGAGAAGGCATAAGCACTTAATAAATGCTTATTGGGTGATACTTGCTGATTGATTAGTGACAGGAGTACTCACATACAAAATTACAGATCCTTAAACTATTTTTTTTAACTCTTATCTTCTGTCTTAGACTCGATACTATTAGTTCCAAAGCAGAAGAACAGTAAGAGATGTGTGATTTCACATATGAACCTCTTTTTGTTTGACTGTGTATGTGGAAATACTCATTTTCTTTGATGTTTGTTAAGTTTAGAATATAAAATTCAAAATAATTTTATAGGGAAAAAACATATAGGTATGGAAACAAACTATCAGAGTCATAACTAGTTGAAGCTACACCTGGTAAAAATTCAATTGAGTAGTAAGAGAGGGGGCAGAAGAAAGTCCAATTTTAGGTCAATTGGGGCCAAGAGTGGCATCCCAGAAAACAATCCAACCATGGTTGCAAAGGGGAAAAAGGGAGGTGAAATAGTGAAGAAAACAATTCCACTCTAGGTGGAGTTATGATGAGAAGGATGGGACAATCTTCTAGAGGTGTGCTGGTGAACCTATGGCACACGTGCCAAAGTTAGCACGCAGAGCACTCTTTGTGGGCATATGTATCTCCTCCTACCAGAGTTTGTTATTGTAAAGGCAGAGACTCTGATGGAGCTGCTCCCTTCCCCCTCTCTACTGCACTGAAGACATTTTTTCACATTACCCACCTCTCTGCCCAGTACCCAATGGGATCACACAGGGGGTAAGGTGGGTGGCTCATAGGCAGCAGAACTGGATGGGAGCAGAGTGCTTGGGTCACTCCCCCTCTCCACCCAAGCTGAGGACATTCCTCACTTCACCCACTCCTCTGCCCAATAGCCCAATGGGAGTGCTTTCTCCCTTCCCTGTGTGGGGTGGGGTGGCACTCAGTCTGGGGTAGGAGGCACAGCAGGTGGTCTCTAACACCATCACTAAGCACCCTACTCAGGGGTTGGGAGGCGATAGCTCTGAGATAGAATTGGCAAAAGCAGCAGGTAAGTGGATCAGGGGTGACTGTGCTGCAGGTTAACATAGGGCAATGGAATTTTTACCCATGATGCAAAACCCAGATAGGTATGGGCAGTTCTCTCACCTTCTGGCAAAAGCCCCATTTGCCCTGTGCTAGTTATAGCTTTACCATTCATTCAATTAAAAATTTAGAAATAAACAAAACATTCTGTATATATTTATATTTGTATATGTTGTTCAGAGGAGGGAAAAGCACTTTATAGATGCTTATTGGGTGATGCTTGCTGATTGATTAGTGATAGCAGTACCCATGCCTTCAAAATTACAGAACCTTAAAGTACTTTAAAAAAAACCAAAAACCTCACTTTCTGTCTTAGAATTCATACTAACTACACTATCAGTTCCAAAGCCTAAGAGCACTAAGGGCTAGGTGATTGGGATTAAGTGATTTGTGGTGGGTCATATTTCTTTTTACTATTTACTAACCAAATAACCCTAACAGCATACTAGCTGTTCAAGGGAGGGACATCTTAGTGTTCCTTCATTAGAATATTTGATTGGGTATTCTCTGTTCAACTAATTTTATCTGGGCTGCCTTAGAATTTTGCAATGGAAGCCATGGTGGGCCTCTGAGGGTGGACTTAGCAGAGGTTCCTGACAATCATACTCTACAATTTCAATTCAGACATCTACAGTTATGTCATATTGTATTTTAAATACTCACAGTTGCCATTTATAATGGGAATATTTTACTTAACCCTAACCCTAAATTTGTGCTAGATAAACTTCAGCAACTTCAGTTTGGGAGTTGAAGACAATTGGAGGCAACAAGGCAGAAGTAGTGGACTGTATCTCTTCCCTCCTCAACTGGCCATTTCATCAGAGCTATTGAATATTTAAGAGATGCTATATTCATATCAAAGCATGCATATATATATATATATATATATATATATATCTGAGGATATATACAGACATGGAGAGATGGTTGCTCAAGGGAGAAGGCACCTTTCAGTATAGCCATTTGTTTTGCTTTTCTATGAGCATCCTCTTACAATAATGACCAATATGGAAGTATGTTTTGCATGGTCATACATGTATAATGCAGATCAAATTGCTTGGTAGGGAAAGGGGTGGGGAGACAATTTGGATCTTATAATTTCAGAAAATATATGTTGAAAATTATTATTACAAGTAATTGAGATACTACTACTACTACTACTACTACTACTACTACTACTACTACTACTACTACTACTACTACTAATAATAATAATAATAATAATAATAAAAGTATAGCCCTTCATAGCAGGGAGATTTCTGACTATTACCTCGAGAAAAAATCCAACTCTCAGAGCTCAGTTGATCAGGTTCCTAAGCTGAGAGTTATACACCTAAGTGGAGCTACATGAGGACTTTTAAAGAGAAAAAGGATTTCCAGTACTAGAATTTGTGAGTTCCCTTTTGCTATATGTATATTCTACATGTGTGCCTCACTATCTTTACTGTCTAACTTTGAGTCTACCTTCCCCGAGAGCAACAGTGTAGATGTCTGTTTGTGAGATAGTAGATCCCAAACTTTTGGGGAGAATATTTTGTATCAACTTTTCTTGCTATCCCATCTTAGTAAATGCTTTTGCTAAATGCTAATTAAGCCTACAGATTGATTACTAATGGGAAACACACTCTGAGCCACCATAATAGAAATAGCACTCATAGTATTATCCCTACAATGTGAGGTTACAAGCACCTTTCTGGGAATTCAATCAGTATTAAGTTGGGGAATAGCCCTAGGAAATATGCTACATATAAGAAGGTTCAAAATATATACAAAGTAAAAACAAGGTGACTTGGTAGGGGTTAGTCATAGCTTGGGTTTATTGAGCATGAAAGTAACATATATTTATGCTTGAGCAAAATCCCTTTGGCAGTTGCATAGAAGACACTGAAGAGGAGAGACACTTGAAATATGGAGTCCAATTAGGAAGCTATTGTAATAATCTAGGCCAGAGGTAATGAAATAGTGTCTGCCCTATTTGTCTAACCTGACTTAACAATGTATACTATTTTTGTTGGTACATCAAGAATCATTTTAAAAACATCAACTGCCCACTTGAATACAACAATTTCAATGTGTCGATGTTGAAAAATACATTTTTGTTTCATATAGTTTAAGTAATAAAATATATTGGTAGAGACAAAATAAACATTACATAAACGATGTACTTCCTTTAATTCTTTATATATATATATACTCAATTGTCACAAATTATATCACACCATTTTGTTGCTGAGTTGCTTTGTTTTATTGTGATATAAACTTTATTTTAGTATCTATTTTTTTCTATTTCATAATGTTGGTCTTTTAGGCTACTAATTAAGCTCACCTGGCACTCATCTTTCAGTGCAACCTCAAATGTAGCATGCCCAGCAATCATACCTCAGCAAAACCATCATGGCAAATGGGCTAAACCAGGTTGAAGGTATAACCAATGGGCCACAAGTGCATTGGTGAGTCAGGGGGGTGTCTATCTCAAGTATGTAAAGACTTCATCTGGTGGAATGGGCAGATGAGAAAAGTTGTTCCAGTGGCCATAAAGGTGTCTGAAGCAGGCATTATGGAGCCCTTAGAGCAGGGGTCGGCAACCTTTTTGGCCGTGAGAGCCATAAACGCCACATTTTTTAAAATGTAATTTCGTGAGAGCCGTACAGTGCTCCCAGTGCCGCTCCTGTAACAGCGCCTGAAAAAAAATTGACTTTATGGCTCCTGCAGAAAGAGCCATATCTGGCCCTCAAAAGAGCCAGATATGGCTCGAGAGCCATACATTGCCAACCCCTGCCTTAGAGCTTGGTTAGTTATGGAAGAGGAAAAGGTCATCCTCAGCATCCTGGATCATCACCAGTCATCTTGACTTTTGTCCTACTGCTGGACTTTGACAACTCTGAATGAGAGAAAGAGGCTGATAATTTTGGACAACTCTGCCTCATTTAAATCCAATTCATGCACAAGTCAAGACATCACCCTGTGACGCCATTGGTCCTCTTCAAAAACAAAAAACAAACAACCACAATGACAGAATATGTTAGGATGCTCAATAAAAATAAAAATAGGATTTATAGTTGCAGATCTTTGGGTACAGGGATGATGTCTGTGTATATTTCATCATTGCATTTTTGTGTGTAATTGGGTAATGAAGGTGTGATTGTATGATAATTGCTTCAGCTATGGGAGGGAAACTACTAGTATAATAATTATCATCTAAAGATATATAAGTAACAATGTTTTAAGGAAGCTATTGGATTTTAAAATATGGATAATGATTCTTTTTGTTTAAACGTGAATAAAATTTAGTTTGATAATAAAATAAAAGCAATTCTAGGGGAAAAGTTTCAAACCCATTGAGTAATGGCTGTACGGTTGGAGTAAGTATATAAATAACCTCTTGAAGTCATTAGTTTAAAATACAATACTCATTTGGATGTGGAATATGGATATTTGTTTTCTTTTCTATTTCTTTTTTTAAGCAGTCTGATACATTAGAAATAACATGGAGCCATAAAACCTGGCTTCATTTCCTGACTCTGCTACTGACTTAAGGCCCTTGGCAAATCATTGAACTTTGGTGCACCTTAATTTTTTCATCTGTAAAATGAGAGGGTTAGGCTAAAGGATCTCTAAATTTTCTGAAATCTTATTTTGTAATCACAACTTAATTATTCATTTATTTGAAATTGAGATACTTGAAATCTTTTACTCTCTTTCAGAGCTCAGTGAGGGGTTGAACCATCACAGAGGACAGATAGGATGTCTAGTGCAAGTATCTAACCCATGCTCAGATCTTTTTTACAATATTCTTGATAGGTACCCATCCAGCCTTTGCTAGAACATTACCAGGGACTCTATCTTACAAGGAAGCTAATTCTATTTTGGAACAAATTCATTTGTTAAAAAAGTCTTATAGTGTTATTTGGCTAAAATTTACTTCCCTAAATTTTCACCTGTAACTAGTCATAGAATACCTGTGCGTGCTCTGAATTAGGGAACAGACCCTCACTATTATATATCATTACACACTTCTTGAAGTAGGCTAATAACACATCCCACAAATGATTGCAGTTAGAACCTATTGTGCACGCTTCCAGTTCCCTGTTACATAAGATGATGTTGTTTAGTCGCATCAAAAGTGTCTGACTCTTCATGACTGCTTTTGGGAGTTTTCTTGGCAGAGATACTGGAGTAGTTTTCCATTTCCTTTTCAAACTCATTTTACAGATGAGGAACTGATACGAACAGGGTTAAGTGACTTGCCTAGGGTCATACAGCTAGTAAGTATCTGAGACCAGATTTGAACTTGAGTCTTCTGCTGGCACTATCCATTGTGCCACCTACCTGCCCCTATAAACAGTACCCGAAACAACTGTCTTGGAAAACAAATCAAAGAGAAATAACTTAAAATTATTATAATAGGGGGCAGCTAGGTTCCTCAGTATATTGAGAGTCAGGCCTAGAGAAGAGAATTCCTATGTTCAAATTTGACCTCAGATACTTCCTAACTGTGTGATCCTGGGCAAATCACTTAACCACCCAATTGCCTCACCCTTATTCCTCTGCCTTGAAGGTAAGAGTAAAAAAAAAAACCATTATATATATGAAAATCACGACTAATAAATACATGCCTCATTTCAAGAAATCATAATTGAAAACTGGTTAGGTCTTTTAGAGCTGGAAAGCAAAATGAAAATAGAAGCAATCCACCAGTCACTTTCTGCATGAAATCCCACAAACGTCCTTGTTCCATACCTAAAATACAGAGCTCCCAGGTGAAAGATAATATTGCCAGCAGCCAGAAAGAAATGGTTCTAGTATCAATGAATCACAGTCAATATCACACAAGACTTGGCAACTACCACTATAAAGGAAGAAGATCTTTGAATATGATATTATAATAGGCAAAAAGAAAAAATTAAATATCTGAAAATAACTTACCTTGCAAAACTGAATATAATCCTACTTGGGGGAAATGAACTTTTAATAAAACAGAGGACTTTCAAATATTCCTGGTGGAAAGTTCAGACCGGAGTAGAAATTTGGAAATGCAAACATGAAAATCAATAGGAAACTAGAAAAGTAAGTACATTTGAGGATTTGGAAGAGATTATACAATCATGAAGCATTTATATTTTGAAAGAAGAAAAAAGTATCTTTACAAACCTAATACCTCCAAAAGTCATAGAGGAAGTTAAGACAAACAAAAGCCTTGAGAGTAGTTTTATTCTGATGGTCTAAAGAGAAGAAATAAATAGGAGGTAAAAAGGAATATAATGGGAAAGAAAGGAGGAAGAGAAGGGAACTAATTTCATGTAACAAATGTATATGAGATAAAAAGTATACAAACATGAAGGAAGGTGGTGAATATAAGTGGAGACAAGCATCAAATGAACCTCATTTTCATTTGAAGTGTACTTAAATCTTCTTTGTATAGATCTTTCTATGTCTTTCTTATATTTAACTTATACTGTAAAAAGGAATTCTTTAATTTCTTTAATTTAACGGGGGACCTGGAGGTCCTCTTACTATAGAGATGTGTAGGGATTAACCAGTTCACAGTGACAGGAAGTAGGAAATGGGGGAGCCCCCTGTTGAGCCAGTGTCATTTGTGGGGGGGGGGTAAGTTGCCAGGAGTGAAGAATGGCAGTTGCAGGGAAGGTGGCTCCTGGGCTAGAGTTAGTCATTGGGGGTTGGTTCATGGTAGTGGGGGTTGGCATTTGGTTGCTGGAATGTGGAGGTGGGCTTGAGTTTACTGAGGGGGCTTTTGGCTTAAGCCTTTAGAGGGCTTTTGCCTCTGGACCTTGAGGGAGCAAGAGTCTGTCTCTGAGGCAAGGGAAGACTGGAAGTTAAACACTGACAGTTGAAGGATAAACCTTATTTAAGGAGGTCGTGGGTGGTGGCTGTTTATTTATTAGTGTAGATAGTTAATTAGTGAATCAGTTTTAGATAGAGTAGGTTAGAGTAGGCCTGGTCTGGCCAGGCAGAAGAACTTGTCCTTGAAGACAGTTAGAGTAGGGTTTTTATAAATTTTAGTTAGTATTAGGAATTTTAGGTGTATTTATAGGGTATAAGATTAGTAATCTCTCTTTCTGTCTTTCCCTCCTTTACTATATTCTTTTACTATCTCTATTTTAATTAAACTAAATTGTTAATTGTTAAAAGCTGCTAGAAGTTTCCTTTTCTCTAGCTTAATGGGATAATATTAATGTACAACTCTACTATATTCTCATTAAAACTTAAATTATTAAAAGCTGCTCTTATTTTTGTCAAAACTCCTATTTTAACCCTTACAACATATATAATTTCTTATAGCATAGTAATATTCCATGACATTCGTATACCAAAATTTATTTAACTATACCCCAGTTGATGAACATCTATTTTGTTTCCAATTCTCTCCTATTACAAAAAGTAGTGGTATAAATTCTTTATTGTAGATGGAAACTTTCTTTTAATGCATTGAAGTAAAAGTTCACCAATAGTGTCTTTAGTATAAGAGTATATAGACAACTTAGTCTTTTTGTTTTAATAATTCAAAATTGTTTTTCCATATCATTTCACATGCCCACTGTAATGCAAGGTGGCTAACATAAATTTTTTGCTTCTGTAATTTCTAATGGTCACAAAAAGTCAGTTAAACATCTTAGAATCTCCAGAAAGTCAGTTAGGACTTGAAACTATAAATAGGGGTGAAGTTCCAACTGATGGGGTTTTTGCCTTCTGGCTTTCGCTGTGGCTGGAGGCTTTTGCTTTGGTTTAACCTGTTGGCTTTGGCCTAATTGCTTCAGCCTTGGCCTGTGCTTATTTTGTCTTGGGGAAATTTGGACCTATTTCATTTCTCTGGACCTCTCCCTGATCTCCCCATCCATATCCCTCCCCTTCCCTGATTTCCTTTGGGTTCTGGTTGGAAGGGAGGGCTTGGTGATTGAACATTGTGGGTTTAGTTTCTTTAGATAACTGGAGTATCCTCAAATAAGTTATCCCTAGGTTTGATAAAGACTTTACTTAAAAGGTAGTCAAATCTTCCTGACTGGGAGAGCCGGACTCTCTGTCTAAACCTCTCTGCAACCCATCCCCCACCTTCACCCCTCTCCCTAGCACCAGTTAGAAAACCCTGAACCCCTCTCCCCTTCTGACTGACCCTGGTATTAATAAATCCCCTTGTTACCTATTCAAACCCTCTGGTGAGTCATTGTGTCAAAAATTAAGACAAGGGCTCAAGGGGAAGTAATCATTTTTCTTCTATTTCCTTGAGGGGAGCTGAGGGCATCCATCTTGGCAGGAAGTACCCACCCAAGACTTCCTCCAGCCATCAGTTTGACTGGCAGGGAGGGGCCCTCTCGTCTCCTCCCTCAAGAGACTTTAGAAACTAACAAGAGAAACCCTCCAGCCAAATCTAGACATTTCTTACTGGCCTTAATTTCCTCCCTGTATCCTCTGTCTCAAGCCTCTGGGAATAAATCTGTTTGAGCTGCCCTCTCCTACATACCTCATTTCTTTTATCTCCTATATACCTTTCCGTACCTTCTTTCCTCCTCTAATCACCTTATAATCACCTATATCCCTTTTATCCTTCCTCACACCCAAATTGCCTTCATTGACCCAATCAGACTACCTTATTAACTTCTTGATAACACCACCAATCATATATTAGTGATCCCATAATTCTACAACCTCTTCAGTTGGGTATTATCATTTTTTATCCTTTGCCATTTTGAAGACTATGAAACAAAACCTCAAGGTTAAGGAGTATTCCTTCATGTGATTATACAATTATTTGCAATTCTTTTTTTGAAAAAAAATTTTTTCATATCCTTTGATCACTTATTGGGGAATGGCTATTAGTCTTAAATATACTTATTGATTGTTTATGTATCCTAGATACCTAATTCTTATCAGAGAAATTTGATACGAAGATTTTTTCTTTTTTTTTTTTTTAAACCCTTACCTGCCTTCTGTCTTAGAATCAATACTGTGAGGGCAGAAGAATGGTAAGGGCTAGGCAATGGGGGTTAAGTGACTTGCTTAGGATCACACAGCTAGGAAGTGTCTGAGACCAGATTTGAAACTAGAACCTCCCATCTCTAGGCCTGACTCTCAATCCACTGGGTTACTCAGCTGTCCCCTAAAGATTTTTTCTTATCTTAGCTACTGGCCAAATTTGAAAGAGATGGAAGCCAAAGGCCACACTGGTTTAGATTATAAACTTATTTATAAAATCTTACAAAGAAGAATAATGGATACTGACTTGCAATATAATCTCATAAATCAGAGAGAAGCAGTGGAAGGTAAAAGTTTAAAGAAAACTTGGCAAGAGACCCAAATAAGCAAAATCAACCCATGACATTTAAAGATGAAAATAGAGGACAGCACACAGAAGAAAAATAGAGAAAATCTACAAAGACTTTTTATAAAATAAATTGTTCATCATCAAGGATAGTGGAGTCACCTCTCTTTTTTTATAACATTACCATCCCAACTGTGCTTATAAAGAAGGTCAAAATGGTAGGAAAGAAAGCAAAGTTTGGAAAAGTGGCTAGGCTGGACCAATTCTATGTAGAGATTTATGACCATTGTAAGAGCATTTAGAAATCACAAAGTATCTGAAGGAAGAGAAGATAGCAAAGGCATGGAAAAAAGTTTTTTTTTTTTCATGCCTTGTTAATACCTCCCCCCCCCCAAAAAAGTACCTAAGAAAATGTTGAAAAAAACCCTTTAAGATAATCCTTCCCTTCTGCCATATTTTCCTATTTTTGTTAAGGGTATCACCATTTTGCCAGTATTGTAACTGTCACATTATTACCCACATTATCCTCAACTCGCTCTTTTTTTTTTTTTAACCCATACCTTCCATCTTAGAATTAATACTATATATTGGTTCCAAGGCAGAAGAGTGGTAAGGGTTAGGCAATGGGGGTTAAGTGACTTGCCCAGGGTCACACAACTAGTAAGGATCTGAGGTCAGATTTGAACCCAGGACCTCCTGCCTCTGGGCCTGACTCTCAATCCACCAAGCCACTCAGTTGCCCCCTTCAACTCACTCTTTTGCACTCTACAGATCCAGTCAATTTCCAAATCTTATCATTTCTGCATCCACAGTCTCTCTAGTAATCCCCATCTCCTACCCATGCAGCTATCATATTAGTTTAGGCCCTCATTGCCTTTTTTTTTAAACCATTAACTTCTGTGTATTGGCTCTTAGGTAGAAGAGTGGTAAGGGTGGGTAATGGGGGTCAAGTGACTTGCCCAGGGTCACACAGCTGGGAAGAGTCTGAGGCCGAATTTGAACCAGGACCTCCTGTCTCTAGGCCTGACTTTCAATCCACTGAGCTACCCAGCTGCCCCCCTCATTGCCTTTTATCTAGTTCATTGCAACGGCCTCCTAATTAGTTTCCCTGATTTAAGTCTTTCCTTACTTCAATCTATACTCCACAAAGCTGCCAGATTGAGTTTCTTTAAAGGCAGATCTCACCATTTCACTGCTCTGCTCAATAAACTCCAGTGGTTCTGTATTGCTTCTAGGATGAAATTTCAGCTCTGCTGTTTTGATTTTAAGGCCCTTTACAATTTGTTCCTAACCTAATTTCACAACCTCATTATACATTACTCCTCTTCCCAAACTCTGTGGTCCAGCCAAACTGGCCATCTGTTTGGTAAACACAACATGCCATTCCTTCCTCTGAATCTTTCTCCTGGCTGTCCCTCCTAGAATACACATGACTTCATCTCTATCACATAGAATCTGTCAATTCCTTCAAGATGAAGTTTAAACACCACATTCTATATATGTCTTTTTTTTTTTTTCCAAACTCTTACCTTCTAACAAAGAATTGATACAAGTATTGATTCCATGACAGAAGAATGGTGAGGGTTAGGCAACTGCGGTGAAGTGATTCACTCAGGATCACACAGCTAGGAAGTGTCTAAGGCCACATTTGAACCCAGGTCCTCCCCATTCTAACCATCATACTCTATCCACGGAGCTGTCTCACTACTCTCTACAAAACATCTTTGTTGGACTCTACCATTGTCTCCCTCACCTGCTGGCATCCTCTTTTACAAACTATGTTGCATTTAAATATCATATATTTATTCTACATGTGCTAAAATATGAACATGTTGTCTCCTGGATAACATATATGTTCCAAGATAGCAGGGATTATTTGCAGATTTTTGCCTTTCTATTCAGATGCCTAACTCAGTACTTGGCACATAGGAGGTGTTTTGTAAGTAATTATTGATTGTTTGATTGTAAGCCACAACATAGAAGCCAGTTTGGAGAGTGCAAACCTGAGCTCTGAGTTTCCTTTGTTTCATTCCTTTCAGTTAAGTTTAGAACTGGAGATTTTGATAGCAATTAATATCTGCCTGCCCTCATAGCTCAACTGCTGTGCTTCTCTGATTGTAGTAACTCAGATAAAGGAGAGCTCATAACTAGGATCCTACTCAGAAGCTAAAGAAGTTGTGGTTAGAGATGAGGCAGAATCCTTAGGCATGGATGAACAAAATTCCATTCCACAGGCAAAAATATTAAGTCAGATAACAGAGGTGAAGGCTTTGCCAGATTGGACACCTTGTGAGAGAGTAGAGGCCATACCTGCATAAGTTTCTAGAATTACTTTTTTCCCATTTGAGACATTTACTCAATCTTTATCCTTCTAGAGTTCTCCTTTTCTGCATACTTCCTGAAAAATCACTAATAGAAGCTCATAAATGAGAGTGAATTCCTTTGGTACTCTGAGATTTAATTTGTTTGACCTTGGAGATCATGGATGAAAAAAGAAAGGCTAGCATATGTCTCCCTTCTCTCTAGATAGAAGAGTGATTCCGTCATTTTTAAAAATCCAATATTTTACTCAAATCAGGGAGTAGTACATATCTTTGCCTTTTTTTTCTTAAATTAACTCCATCCCTGACCTTCTGTTAGACTGATGAAAACAGATATTCCTGTTGTAGATTAAACAACAATAAGTATGTACTAGACTAATGCTGGGGCAGCTGGGTAGTGCAGTGGATAGAGTGTTAGGTCTGGAATCAGGAAGACCTGTGGAGTTCAAATTCTGCCTTAGACACTTGGTATGTGACCCATGGTAAGTCACTATTTGCCTTGGTTTCCTCATCTGTAAAATGAACTCTAGAAGGAAATGGCAAACCGCTTCAGGATTTTTGCCAAGAATGCCAAAAAGGGTCATGAATAGTCAGACAACTGAAAATGACTCAACAAACAGAAGCATGCCTGTGAGTCCATTGTAGTTAGAAACTAATGGTTTTTCCCAAAAGTATAAGTCCCTTTCAAGCCCTATTGAATAGTATTTCTTCTTTAAGGAGGGCCTCCATGGAGATGAGGAACTGTGTCTTCACACTCCTGATTAAAGATTTATGATGTCGATTTGTCTCCAAATGGGCAAGCTGTGGTTATTTTCCATGGATTATTTAAAGCAGCTAGGTGATTTTTCAGATGTATTTTACATATTATCTCATATATCTTGGACTTTCCATCTTAACTGTGTTTGCTCTACATTTCCCACTCTGAAGATCACTCACCTAGAAAGGGAGGAAGGAAGTAAAGTATTAGTCATTTCCACTTTCTCTGTTATTTGTTCTATTATCAGTAGTAGTAGCAGAAAGGATCCTGGGCCTCGAGTCAAGAAGACCTGAGTTCAAATTTGACCTTAGATATTTATTAGCTGTGTGATGCTGGACAAATCATTTAATTTTTGTTTACTTCAATTTCCTTATCTGTAAAAAGGGAATAATAAGAGTACTTGCCTTGCAAGGTGGTTGTGAGGATCAAATGAGATAATAATTGTAAAGTGCTTAGCTTAGTGTTTGGTACATGTAAGTGCTATGTAAATAGTAGTGAATATTGTTACTTTTCTTCACTAGGATATAAGTGTCTTGAGAGCAAGAACTGTCTCATTTTGTATTACTCACAGTGACTGGCCCATAGCAGACAACTAATAAATGCTCATTGATGAATTAATTGATCCAAGAACACAATGGTATTATTATATAAAATGAGTAGGAGGTAAACTGATTTTTTAAAAAAGACACAGTTGTCTTAGCAATTTGAGAGCTAGAGATGGGAGATCCTGGATTCAGATGAAGCTTTAGATACTTCCTAACTGTGTGACCTTGGGTAGGTTACTTAACCTCAATTGCCTACCCCTTACTGCTCTTCAGTCTTACTATTAATTCTGAGACAGAAAGATTAAAAAAAAAATCAAAAAGACAAGAAAAGGCAAGTAACAATATCCTACTAGTCTTTGAAGTTCTCCATGTTTTGAGGTATGAGGTGCATGCACAGCCATACAATGACCAGACACTAAAATAGAAAAATAAGCTGAAAAAAATATAATTCCACAAAACACATAAAGGCTGAAAATTGCATGCTTGTCAGGTTCCTTTCATCCATTCTCAAAATCTCATTTCCTTTGTCATATTACAATTTTTCACTCTAACGGAAAAAGTTAATATATTCATTTATTCAAGTCAGAGTTATTATGTTTAATGTTCACTCTGAGTGAAATGATGACAGTATGTCTTAAAATATAAATGTAAAAAATTCACCAGATGCTCTCCTTTTATATGGTCAACATATCAGCAAGTGCAAATAATACATGAGCATAGTAATGCTTAGAAGGGGGTAGGAGAGAGGTGGAGTGATGCAGAAGAAAGGAGCAATTAGAGAAAGTTAGTTAGAGAAGACTACCTGGAGGAAAAGGGGCTTAGCACAAAAGATCAAGACTATCAAGGGAATTAATGAAAAAAAAATGTGAAGGAAGGTAGCTGAGCAGTACCAAATCTCAAACTCTATTTTAAATCAATAATCATCAAAACAATCTGGTACTGGTTAAGAAATAGAATGGTGGGTCAATGGATGAGATTAATTACAAAATATGGAGGGGAAAATGACCTTAGCAATCTAGTGTTTATTTGATAAACACAAAAATTCCAGCTTTTGGGGAAAGAAGTCATTATTTGACAAAAACTACTGGGAAAACTGGAATGCAGTATAGTAGAAACTAGGTATAGACCAATATCTCACATCCTATACCCGTGGTGATGAACCTATGGCACACATGCCAAAGGAGGCATGCAGAGCCTCTCTGTGGACATGTAAGCTATTGCCCCAGCAAAGAATTTGCCAGAGTTTGTTACTAGAAAGCGAGAGGGACAATGGCCGGGCTACTCCCCTCTCCCTCTCCATGTGCACCTGAGGACATTTCTCACATCACCCACCTCTCTAAAAGGTTCACCATCACTGCACCAAGATAAGGTCAAAATAGGTAAAGAATGATGCCATAAGCAAATTAGGGGAACATAGAATAGTTTACCTATTAGAGCTATGGAGAAGGAAGAGTTTATGTCCAAACAAAAAACAGAAAACATTACATTATATAAAATGAATAAATTTGATTATTTAAATGATATCCCATCCTTCAAATGTCACTTATTCCATAGACCTTCCTGGATTCTGTCTGTTCAATTCAGTTCTGTCAAACATTGTTCTAAGTCACAGGGAGAAAGAAACATAGTGGAAATGAGCCTCCAAAAAGCTCAATCTTTTTTTATCTTTTTCTTTATACTTTTCTTAAAGTACTTTGTTACCTTTTACAACTACAGGCAACTTGGTACATATATCAGTGGATACCAATATTGTCTCATTTAATCTGGGTCTTAGTTTTCTCATCTATAAAATGAGAGATGACTTAAATTAGGAGATCTTAACATGGAGTCAAAAACTTGATTTTTAAAAATATTTTGAGAATTATATTGGTTTCCTTTGTAATCATATTTTATTTTTATCTAAAACATTATTTTATTTCATTTAAAACATTTATTTCATTTAAAACATCATTTCATTTAAAACATTATTCTAAGGAGTTTATAGCCTTTACCAAACTGTCATGGGGATTCACAATATGATAGTTAGCATAGAGTTGTTCTTAGAGAACCACTGGGGAGCCAGGATAACCTGAGCTCTCTAATCCTGCTTCTGACACATACTGGCCATGTAAAACTGGGAAAATCTCTTAATCTCATACTGCCTTAGGCCACTCTCTCAGACTATAAATGCGCCAACCTGGATTCAATGAGGGAGTTTTCTTACCTGGGACCTTCCTACTCTAACAATAAAAATATATTCCCCATAATGTCTTGTAATCTATTATCTCATTGAATTTTCATATAAACTTTTTTTTTTAACCCTTAATTTTTGGTGTATTGTCTTATCGGGGAAGAGTGGTAAGGGTGGGCAATGGGGGTCAAGTGACTTGCCCAGGGTCACACAGCTGGGAAGTGGCTGAGGCCGGGTTTGAACCTAGGACCTCCTGTCTCTAGGCCTGGCTCTCACTCCACTGAGCTACCCAGCTGCCCCCTTTCATATAAACTTTGAGATAAGCCTGAGGGTAAATATTTTTCCCATTACAGATGAAGAAACAGAGACTGAATGGTTAAGTAGCAGTTACTTAGAGCTTAGACTCCAGTGAAAGTGAAGAACAAATGTTCATGAAATCCAATCCATATGTCCAGACACCAAGTTCATGATCCTTCCCACTCCACTCTTCTCTTCTTCACTGTTCCTTACTACATTCCTGCTCCTTCCATCAACTTTTACCTAGAAAAGTCCCTCCTAGATTCTTTCATGGAGAGAGCTTCTGAATGAGGTCATAAAATAATTTGAGGATAAAAGCAGAAAAGAAAGAGCCCAGATTAGTCAGAGGAAATTAGAATGAATCCTCAAGTAGGGGCAGGGATGTTTATGATCTCATCAGTTTGGAGTGTCCCACCAAGAAGTCTCACTTTTTTTCACAATAGCTTTTTCCAATTACTAAAAAAGCCTGATGAGCAAATATTTAATATTTATTTTATTTAATATTTAATATTCATCCTTGAGAAGCTAAGCTTTGAGGTTTTTAGATTTGTAGAGCTGGAGCAATTAGAGGTAACAAGGCTATGATCACATAGCCCAGATTTTTTAGGAGACTCTCAATCTGAAAAAAAAAAAGTGCAAAATGCTTATTTTTTAGCAAACCATGGGCTCCAATATTTGGTTCTGGAAATATAGATATTACAACCTAGTGGTTCAGACCGTGATAGTTTATGGACTTAGTGTACAAAGTACTGGAACAGGAGTCAGGAAGACCTGAGCTCAGATCTCTTCTCAGACACTTATTAGCTTTGTGACCTTGGGCAAGTAAGTCATTTAACTTCTCTCAGTCTCACTTTACTCAGCAGTAAAATGAGTATGACAATAATAAGCACTTATTTCAAAAGGCTGTTGTGAGTATCAACTAAGAAACTATTTGTAAGTACATGGTATATAGTAGATGGATAATAAATGTTTATTTCCTTCCTTTCCTTCTTTCCTATAGATAGATGATGGTCATGTTGAAGCCATTACAGATTTAATGCTATGCTAATCAAAGTACCAAAGGGATACTTTGTAGATAGATCTAGATAAAGTAAATAACAATAAACATTTAGAAGAACTAAAGATCTAGAATATCAAGGGAAATTTTTAAAAAAGGTAGGAATAAAGGGAGAATAACACTTCTAGACCTCAGACAATATCATAAAACAGTAACCATCAGAATCATTTGATATTGGTTCAAAAACCTAAATAAATAAATGGAACAAATTAGGCAAGGGAAAATCAGAAATAATGGAGCTTAATAACACTGCTTTTCAATAAATTCCAAAACATATATAACTTAGGAAAGAATTCTCTATTTGATAAGAAGTGCTGGGAAAAATGGAAAGCAGGCTGGCAGAAATTATGCTTAGGTTAACTTCTTACATTACTTCCATATATGATAAATTCATAATGGATTTTTGAATTCCAATCCAAATTGGATCAAAGATCATGTCATTTTTTTAAATGAGAAAAGAAGCATATCCAGAACAGCTAGTGGTACAGTGGAGGTCCTTAGTTCAAATCTGGCCTCAGATACTGCTTAGCTGTGTGACCATGGGCACTGTTCTGTCTCAGAACCAATACACACATAATTTATTCTAAGACAGAAGGTAAGGGTTTAAAAAAAAAAAAAAGAAAAATATTTATGGATGGGTGATATTTTTTTTAAAAAAACTGGCCAATTTTAAAAAAATCTCAAAATTTTAAACAAGTTTTATTTCCTTTACTTTTTCACTTTTCCATAATTCAGTTTCATCCAAGTCACATTTCTATAAAGAGGAAAGTAATAGATAGCCCTCAAAGCAGCAGAAGAAAATGAAATGGAAACAGGAGAAAGAGTACAAATTAGTCTCTTACCCAAGTCCCAGCCAGATTATTCAGAAAAAATAAAAGATTTGTTCATTTGACATTTAGAAAGGTTAACATTTCATTAGAGATGTCCTGAGTTCACAATGCAAGCCCTGCAGTTTTGTGAAGGGACAGCTCACTTCCAAGAATAAAGTACAAGTAAGAATCTTCAGAGGATTTAAGTGTATATTTTAGCGCAGGATGGTACTGGTATTAAGGAAGAGAAGAGTTCGGTTTTTGTTTGGTTTGTGTCATAGGTTCCTCTAGGAAGGGAAAAATAATAAAGAAAAGAAAGAACATAGGGGTGTTTAACTTGCAAAGTTCGACCTTGGGTGATCATATTCTCCAATTGTGTGCTGTCTGGCATAAGCAAAAGAATTATTTTAAAAAATATTTTTTTATTTTGTACAACACGGTAAAAATATGGTCAGACATTTGCTTTTACAACAGGTCAAAGTCTTTCAAGTTAAGCACATAAAGTAATACAATTAGAACTGAAACTCTCTTAAAGATTCCTAAAAGCTCTGAACTCATTACAACCACTTTTTTCCAATGTGATTCAGAAGCAAAGTACATTGTTATCCTAGTGACTAGATTTTTTAAATAACAGTTTAACAGGGCTCCACCTGTCCTGCATGTGGAAACTTGACTCCAGCTCTCTGCCCATATCTGAGTGTGTTATATGCTACCATGGAAACACACAAAGGAAAAATAAATCTTTACGCCAAGATTAATTTATTATATTTTTCAAGTGACTTTCTTCCTCAAAGCCCCAATCACTAGAGCAAGAATTGAGAGACTGCTACACTTTTCTACATAAGCTCTCATCCTCTGGAAATGCTAAAATGGAGACTTAATGAGTCCTAGAATTTGAACAAAGGGATGTGGTGATCCTGTAGAGTGAAATATTTGTGGTAAAAAACCTGGCTGAGAAGGAGGCACAGTCCTAGGAGGAGAGGGCAGGGCAATAGTAACCTCTGCTTCAGGACTTCTGAGAGTGAAATTAAAATAACTGACAGAGGGGACAGGTAGGTGGCTCAGTGGATAGAGCACTAGTCTTGGAAACAGGAGGTCCTGGATTCAAATTGCGCCTCAGACACTTCCTAAGTGTGTGACTTTGGACAAATTAATTAACCCTCATTGTCTAGCTTTTACTGCTCTTCTGCCTTGAAACCAATACATAGATGATTCTAAGAAGGAAGATAATTGTTTAAAAAAAATTGACAGTCTTATTCTGATGCAGCTGGAGGAGGGGAAAGAGCTCCCATAAGTTCTAGAATGAGCTTTAGTTTAATTCTAGAGTCTGCAATATTTTCTTTTTCCATTGAGTTCCCTGGATTTTTCTCCTTTTACATTAAGCCTATATTAATTTACAATCAGTTTGTTGAAGGATTTATCAACATCTGTTTCTACAGCTTGCCTTGTGTCATGGATGAAAGGATGCTGCTGCCATTATTATATGTACCACCTTCTGGTCTTGCCTGTTGCAGGAATTGGAGTCCAGAGGTATAGCCATCTTGGGACCTAAGTAGGTGATAAATAAACTTTTTAAAAACAAAAAACAAAAAACTATGGAATCAATACTGTGTATTGATCATAATCTAATAGAGGAGACAACAAGTAAGAGATAGGCAATGGGAGTTAAGTGATTTGCCCAGAGTCATATAGCTAAGAAGTGTCTGAGATCAGATTTGAACCCAGGACCTCCTGTTACTAGACCTGGCTCTAGAGCCACCTGGCTGCTCCTGGTTATAAATTTTTACAAAAATAAGGGAGAGAGGCAATTATAAAAGATTGTAAAAGAGGAAAGGATTTTTTTTTATTGGATACATTAATATTTAAAGGTGTGGTCCCCAAGGAACTGAATAAATACCAATTCCTAAAATGATTTTAGTATGTGTAAATGGAATTAGCTCTGGCCCATTCATAGTCAAAACTCTACTTACCTGAGATGATGTCATCCCCACCTCCCTTAGTGGGGAGGGGAGATGAGTTTCCCACATGTGACAATAAGTAACAAATCAAGAATAAGGGACTGCCCTTTGGGCAGTCCAAATCAGTGTAGAGGCTGCCATTTGTCCACTTGAATTAGAGGTGGACCCACAGGAAGTGACGAGAGACACTCTCTCTTCAAGTATGTTGGTTTCTTCCTGGTGGGGCGAGTTCCCGCTTTGAACTTGGTGCTGAAGCATCTCTGCTGAGACCTCAGGCAGCTTCTACTCTGAATGGTCACGTGGGTAAGTTAGGCTGACTTCCTTGGCCTACCTTGGCGTTTCCAGACTCTACCTTAAGTAGGCTCTTGTCTCTCTGATTGCTAAGGCCTAGTGGCGTGTAATTTAGTTTAATTAGCCTTTTAACCCTCTCTCTCCATCCAGGCCTCTGCAGGCCTGGACTAGCCTCTCCCTCTCTTTATTTCCCTACCTTTTACCTTCTTAATTGTAAATAAACTACCTTTAACCCGATCCTGACGGGTCTATTTTAATTATGGAATCAATCTGAATTATTGATTCCTGGCGGCCACACCTTAAATATATATCTATATAATACCAAAAATCTCCCTCTTACAAGTAATTTATTTACAAAATATAGGAGAGAGTGGAAGTAGAGAGATGAGAAGAGGGTAATGAAGAGGCCCAGCCAGAGAGCCTAAAAGTCAATTAATAAGTCACAAGCACTTCTCCCAATCAAGGGCCCTTCTGGAGGCTAAGGTAATCAGTCTTCTTCACTCACCATGTGTAGTTATAAGGGAAAGATTTAAGAACAGTCTCACCAAGGTCTCACAGATCCAGGTCCAGGGCTCCTCCAGGTTCAAGTCAGGAACAAGAAGAAAAGCCAAAAAGCCTGAGCCCAGGAAGTTCTCTTAATTTATCCAGGCCATTTCTTTCATCACTTCCTGTGCCTTCCTCTTAGTTTACATGTCCAATCACAACAGACTCTTTTCTTAGGACTGCCTAGGGGGAAGACAGTCAATTCTAATTTGTCACCCATTTTTGCACACGTGGGACACAAACCTCCCCACTTGGGCAATTAAGTGGAATTGTTTATACTTTTGGTGATTAGATTTAAGAATAAGCAAGGTAGATTTAATCTCATTAGCACAAGATACAAATAGAAAATGTGGATTACAGGAAATTGGAAAGCTCTTGAAAGAACAAAAAAACTATATCCAGGATAAGATGGGAAATAATGGACTATAGAAAAATCTTATCAATGTTTGCAGATAAGGATTTATTTAGTATCCAAGAATTATGAACAACTTAACAGAAATATTTAATATTACTTGATTGATCAATATATATAACCAAAACCCATTACTCAATAAATAAGTGGTCAAAATATAAATACAATTAGACTCTTTCCTATCTCATGAACAAAACACTCTATATCTTGGCTTTGGGCACTTTTTTTTTTTTTTTTTTTTTTTACTGTTCCTCATGCTGTACATCCATGTCCTCCATCCTCATCAACTTCTACTGCGTTCTTTGGTTTCCTTTAAAGACAGAACTATAAAACCCATCTTCTATAGGAAGCCTTTCTTAATTCTAGTTTCTTTCCCCCTCTTATTTCCCATTTGTTATACATATACATATATATATGTGTGTGTTATTTGTATATTTTTGTTTGCTTGTTGTCTCCTCCATTAGATTTTTGAATTCCTTAAGGGCAGAGACTATCTTTTGCCTCCTTTTTATACCCAGAACTTAGCACAGTTCCTGGTCCATATAGGCAATTAATAAATATTTGTTGACTGACTGACTAATAAGCAAGATGAAAATCAAAAACAAGCCTGAGTACCTCACACCCAAGCAAACTGTCAAAGATGACAAAAGATGTGAAAAGTTTGTGTTGGAGGGATTCACACTAATCCATTTTTGGTGGAGTTGTGAATTATTATTATTATTATTTATTCAAAATATTTTATTTTCCCAATTACATGTAATAATTTTCAAAATACATTTTCTGAAATTATAAGATCCAAATTGTCTTCCTCCCTTTTTTCCTCCCCCCATCAGGGATGGTAAGCAATTTGATCTGGATTATATATGCATTATCATGCAAAATATGCTTCCATATTGGTCATTGCTGTAAGAGAATATCCTATAAAACCAAATCCCCCAAATAAAATGATAAATTAATGTGAAGATAGTATGCTTTGATCTGCATCTGACTCCAACAGTTTTTTTTTTCTGGAGATGCATAGCATTCTTTGTCATAAGTCCTTTAGACTTGTCCCAGATCATTGTATTGCTGAGAATAGTTAAGACTTTACAATTGTGAAAATAGGATTAATTCTCCCCTTGTCTATTTTTAGCTAATCAAATCAAGAACTTAAAGTATCCCTACTTACCATTAAGTATGAGAGTTTACTAGCCATTTACTAGAGTAAGCTCACACCTCCAAAGGTTACTGCCCCCCATCTTGGGCAGTGCTAGGCAAATTGAAAGATCGCAATTGGTTTCTGTAAAGTGGGGGAGCTATAGGAAGTGACATCAAGAAAATGGCCTTAAAAAGGTCAGCTCGAGGTTCAGTCATTCACTCTGAGTTGGTGAGCAGAACTGGAGGAGGAGACTTTCCCTGGATCCTGCTTTTTTTTTTTGCTGGGTGAGTGACTGAGATTTCTGCCCTGGCTTTGGAGGAAGCCGATGGTGGAATTCTGGCTGAAGACACCACTGGGACCTCTGGCTGAGGATTACTGGGAAGTCCACATGTAGATCATATGTGGAAAAGCCCTGCCAGGACTGAGCCAGACACCAGGGTAGCACTTAGGGTGGTAGGCTAGATGATTCTCTACCTTCTTATATTTTTCTAATTTTACTCTTTCCACCTCTTTGTAAATAAAGTTGCTAAAAGTCATTTTGACTTGAGCTATAATATTTTAAAATCTGTGATCACAATATTACTTTAGAATTCTCAAATTTAGCATAAAACCCTAAATTTAACTCTTAACACAATTGATCATCATACAATATTATTATTACTCCAGTGTTCTCCTGGTTCTGCTTATTTCAGTCTTCATCAGTTAATGTAGATCTTTCCAGTTTGTTCTAAATAATCCTGAAATTATAATTTCTTATAGCAAAATAGCATTCCATTACCAACATACAGCACAATTTGTTTGGCTATACCCCAACTGATGGACATCTTCATAATTTCCAATTCTTTGCCACCTCAAAAAGAGCTGCTATAAATATTTTTGTACAAGTAGGTTCTTTCCCCCTTTTTTATGATCTCTTTGGTATATAGCCCCAGGTATGGTATTTTAAGATCAAAGAAGGATGAGCATAGTTTTATAGCTCTTTGGGCATAGTTCCAAATTGCCCTCCAGAATGGTTGGATCAGATGTTTATAGGAGTTGTGAATTATTCCAACCAGTCTAGACAATGATTTGGAATTATGCAAATATAATGATTAAATTACTGAAGAAGAAAATAGCAAAACCACTCCATTATCTTTGCCAAGAAAACCCTATGCACAGTATTAGCATTATTTGGTCCATGAGGTCCCATAGAACTGGACAGGAATGAACAGTTAAGCAACAGTAGCTAAATTGCCCACTAAGATTTTAGCCACAATTTAAGGTGTTGCCATTCCAGAGTACTTAAATATTATGATGTAATTTTTTAAAGTGCCCTGTAGGCTCCCAGGTCCAAAGAATCTCTAATGATGGGATTTTGAGCTAGGAGACAAGGGATTTCTTTGAGTTCTCAAATCATATCCTTTGAGTTCTTCTCTATTCATCTCAGTGGAGGAAATATAAAAATTCTGAGTTTGTTTTTTCCAGTAGTTATATTGGATTCACAGTATCTCATTTAGTCCTCTAGTGATAAATGGTGATTATTAAAGAATAAGAAAGAAAAGGGAAGGAAACTCACATTTATTAAGTACCCACTCAGGCACTGGATTCAGCACAAACATCTTATTTGATACAACCACTGGTGAGGAAGTCATTTCTATTATCCCCACTTTACAGTTAAGGAAATTGAGTCAGGCAGAGGTTTCAATGACTTGCCCAGAGACACATAGCTAGTAAGTGACTGAGGCTGGATCAGAACTCAAGTCTTCTGGCCTCTAAGTCCAACACTCTACCCACTGTACTACCTAGCTGCAATGGAGAGACTACGGGTACAATCTTCAACCATAGGTCAGAGATGAATTTACTGATCCACATGGCAACTAACCCCTAGAAGGATGAGCCATTTTGAAATAACTCATCAGCAATGTCTGTTTCATGGGCTATTTGAGATCCCTAAAGGTCTTGGAGTACACAAGATTAGTGAAGTACCTAGTAGGATCCCAGCAGTTTCACAAATTTGTGTGTCTCCCTCCTCTTGTTTTCTCTATTGCCTGTAGCTGAGAATGTGAGAATGTGTGTGCCAATGTGAAACTGCCAAAGTGAAAGTGAAAATGGGATTACTAATAAGATTATGAGAACGTTTGCTGCACAAGTTAAATGTGTGAATATAGATCAACTCCCTCTATAGAATCTCTCTCTCTCTCTCTCTCTCTCTCTCTCTCTCTCTCTCTCTCTCTCTCTCTCTCTCATATATATATACATCTTATTTTCTAGCAGGATTATAAACACCTTAAAAGTCAAATAACTAGAAATGTTTGTACTTTGGCAATTATTACAAATTATAGCTGAGGCAAGTGACATGAATCATGTTCTCAATTTGATTGGAGGTGAGAGTTAGGGGCAAGGTAGGCTGGGAGAAGAGCTTTATAGGTAGCTTTTTATTCTAACTATTTATTAAATTGTATTATTTCTATACTGTGTAAAGATAGAAAGCGTGTTAGCTCTCTTTATTATTTATTTATTTTAAACCTTTACCTTCTGTCTCAGAATCAGTACAAGTATCAGTTTCAAGGCAGAAGAGTGGTATGGGCTAGGCAACTGGGGTTAAGTGACTTGCCCAGGATCACACAGCTAGAAAGTATCTGAGGCCAAACTTGAACCCAGGTCCTTCTGACTTTAGACCTGGCACTTGATTCCCTGAGCCATCTAACAACAATGTTAATTCTCTTTAAATTTATCTTTCTCTAAATTTAGAGTCCTTTAAATTCAATTCTCTGATAAAATATCCGATGATCCCATCTGAGTTATGTTTCTGGTGTATATTCATTTTTCACTTATTTCATCTATATCTGTATAGTTTATTGCTTATTGTAGTGTATGTTTATTGATTCCTTGTCTCCCCCCTTAGCATGTGAACTACTTGAAGGCTGGGACCATTTTTGCCTTTCTTTATACCCCTAGCTCTCATTCAGTAAGCAATTAATAAATATTTGTTAATTTACTGTGCTCAAAAATATTTTGTTGGATTGAAATTTTGTTGCTTTGGAGGCCTCTTTTGATGCTTCAGGAAGGGAGAATTCCTCTGTTGTTCTCCACTTCTTTTTAAACTACGCATTTTCTTAATCTCTCTTCTCCAGAATCATCATGGCCCTGCCTTTTCCCGTAAGGCCTTTGCCTAACCTATTTTCAGGTATGTTTAAGACAATCAGGGATTCAGAGCTCTTTGGAAGCCCAAGGCCAAGGAGGCGGTAACTTTTCCCACTCCCACAATGGTCAAAGGGGATTTTGAAGGCAGTTGGAGAGAGGCCAAGTTTGCTGGCAGAGCATCAACTAGTGCCTTGAGTACTACTGTAGTACCAGAATGATGAAACAGGCTTATGGAGTCACTCCCACCCCCAAATCCCTGGGCCCCCCACCTGTTGGATATTCCCTCCAATGGGAACCCATGAGTCACCAGTGATCACTGTAATAAAAATAAATTTTGTAGACTCTGAGTGTTATCTGAGAATAAACACTGAAACAGGCTTTGCTATAAGTTGTTTATACAAATTGCCCTGTAATAGTAACTGACTTATATATTACTTCAGGTATTGTCTCTATTTAAAAGAAGAAATTGAGATTGAAGGAGATTTAGTATTTTATTCATGGTCACACAAGAAATGTCACAGGTAGGGGGCAGCTGGGTAGCTCAGTGGATTGAGAGCCAGGCCTAGAGACGGGAGGTCCTAGGTTCAAATCTGGTCTCAGACACTTCCCAGCTGTGTGACCCTGGGCAAGTCACTTGACCCCCATTGCCTACCCTTACCACTCTTCTGCCTTGGAGTCAATAGGGCAGAAGGTAAGGGTTTAAAAAAAAAAAAAGAAATGTCACAGGCAGAATTTGAACCCAAGTCTTCCTGACTGAGGTTCATAGTTTTACCCTGGCTGCCTTAAAATCTCAACTAAAATTTTGCCTTCCAGAAACTATTGCTGGGGGCAGCTGGGTAGCTCAGTGGATTGAGAGTCAGACCTAGAAATGGGAGATCCTAGATTCAAATCTGGTCTCAGATACTTCCCAGCTGTGTGACCCTGGGCAAGTCACTTAAACCCCATTGCCTCCCTAGCCCTTATCGCTCTTCTGTCTTAGAACCAATACACGGTCTTGATTCTAAGGCAGAATGTAAGGGTTAAAAAAAAAAAAAGCTATTCCTGGCTCCCATGAATGCTGATGTCTTCATTTTGAGGTTACCTCTGATTTACCCTGTATATATCTTTTTTTTTTTTTTTAACCCCTATGTTCTCTCTTAAAAAGGCTGCAAAGAATTGGTTCCAAGGCAGTAGAGAGGTAAGGCTGGGCAACTGGGGTTAAATGACTTGTCCAGGATCACACAGTTAGGAAGTGTCTGAGGCCAGATTTGAACCCCTTTTCCCCCGCTTCTCCACTCCACTCCATACCTGGCTCTCTATCCACTGAGCTGCCTAGCTGGCTTTATATGTCTTGTTTATACATTGTCTCCTTCCTCAAACCATGAACTCCTTGCAATCAGGGACTAGTTTTGCTTTTCTTTGGATCTCCCTCACTTAGCATGGGTCCTGGCACTAGGTAGGAACTTAAATGCTGATTCTCTCTCTGACTATTCACTAGTTCATCTCTCACATCCATCAGAATTTCTCTCAACTAAGAATGTGTCTAGCATCAAACAACAAAGTGATTTTGGTCAGATAAGGTCTGTAGCTGAGTCTAATTTAGGTGGAGTCAATATCAAGATACATTTTGTTGAGGGTTTTTTTCACCCAAGATTATAAATTAATTCAAATCCCACAAATTAGTTTATTCTGGCAGTGGAACATGGCCCTAGAGCAAACCCTGGAAGGTGAAAAGAAATATTCCTTCTGTGTGACAGAATCTTCCACACACAGACAATCTTAAATGCTATATGAAATGAATGCCCTTTCTGAGAAAACACCACACAACCACAAATCTGTGTATAGTACAACTATGTCCTAATGATATGTATCCAGAGCTAATGTAGTGAAAAACTGCTACAAGTGACTGTGGTATTTCTATATAGGTAGGTGGCTAAGACTAATTTAGGGTCATCAGTCCAAACCAAACTTCATTTATACAGAAATATTTCTGTCTTTATTTGAACTAGATTCTTAGGAAAACATTCTGAAAATAGATATGTAACCCTGACTGACCTGGCTCTCACACCTGAGGACCAGTGATGCTTAATTTCACTCCTATGCCAGAATTCTCCAATACTCTTTTTTTTTTAAACCCTTACCTTCCATCTTGGAGTCAATACTGTGTATTGGTTCCAAAGTAGAAGAGTGGTAAGGACTAGGTAGTGGGGGTCAAGTGACTTGCCCAGGGTCACACAGCTGGGAAGTGGCTGAAGCCAGATTTGAACCCAGGACCTCCCATCTCTAGGCCTGGCTCTCAATCCACTGAGCCACCCAGCTGCCCCTCTCCAATACTCTTAAAGGAGATTAGAAGGGTTCCTAGGCTCTCTGCAAATGGCTCCAGCCTCCACTAATGTTATCCCTTCAAGGATGGCGGGGTGCTCCCCTCTACTCTACTTACATTTGGCCACTCACTATCTGGGTTCTCATCAGGAAACATTTACTCAAAGTATCATCACAAATATGCACATTTATTCCTCCAGTATGTGAGGCTTAATCTCTCTCCTGCTTTGTGTCTCCTCATTCGATGGAGAGGAGATGGGGATTAGATTCATAGTTTAGTTCCATTCCAGTCATTTCTAAATCTACTCACGTGGCTTGAGTTCCTGGGATCTTGGCTTTTCAGGTCTTCTATGCCAGGCTGGCTGGCTACACCATCTTGCCTCCAAGGCCATCATGGCTCCTGTGAGGATCACCTCCAGTACCTGAAAGTGAAAAGGACAAACAACATGGAACAGAAGCAAGCAGACACCTCCCAGGACCATTTCTTGGAACTGGAGCAAAAGAGGAAGTGCAGAGTAAGGAAATCCTTTTCTTCTCCCTGGTTCAGTTCATGTGCCCATGCTATGTGTGAAGTGAGATCCTTGTCTGGATGAAACAGATGATAATAGCTGAAAAGAGCCCCAGTAAGTGAGTGGTGGCATAGAATCGGATCCAGCTCGGTTTCACTAGTTTTAAAGAGGCAGTCTCGTGCTAGAGGACACAGAGACCTCCCTGTTGGCTAACTTGGGCAGGTTCCAAAGGGCCTTTAAGGGCACCTCCGTGTTAGGTGAACTGGGTATGTCCAGACAAGCCAGGATGACAGATATATTATCCTGCACATTGGGGAGAGCTAATGAAAAAAGGAAGCAGGAAACTTTTATTCTTTCATCAACTGTAATAGCAAAAGATATTTACTGAGTTATTTTATTATGTGAAAGGTGTCGTGCTAGGTCTTAGGATGTACAAAGAAAATAGATTCTGCATCAAGGAACTTGTAGACTAGCAGGATGAGTTCCCCTCTTTGGAGGAGTTTCCTTTGACCTTCAGGAAAACCACTGTTATTTCCAGTACTTCATCTTTTAAATGCATGATAATGACTACAAATTTGCCAAATCCTAGGAGGCTCTGGCTGAAGGATTGGAAGTGGCCTCCCATTTTATACTGGCATACTTCAGTTAGTCTATGATCTCATTAATTCAGAGAGAGTTCAATGCCTTGATCATGTTCTTCCATAAATCTTTCCTAAAAGATCTACTCAAAATACTGGAGACCCGCCCCTATCATATGGATGGGAAAAATCTCTGATTCGTCACATAGCCAGAACAGGTTGTGTCATTTAAACTGCCAAACTGAGGCAATCTCTTCCCTTGGTGCTCTTTCCTGCTCTCTCTCCTCATTTTCTCCAAAGGGTGAACAGTTTGGGGTTTACTAAGTACTAGTTCAGGAAGAGAGGATACCTTTTACTTCCTATCTCTTTTACTCAGAGTTTTGAGAAATGGTCCTCGGGCGTATTTGTTTCTGTTCTGTTTTGTTTACTCTCAGTTTTAGGTGCCAGCTGCGAGTTTGAGCCATGGCAGTCTTGGGGCTAATATTGCAAGCAAGATGTTGCCCTTAGCCAACCCAGCAGAAAAGCCCAGGAAAGCCAGGATGCCTGAGACTAGAGCCTGAGGGGAGCTTTGGATTTGGAACTGGGATTGTATTATGTAGGAACTGAACAAAATTGTTTGTATATTTGTTTATAGCTTTTGAAGTAAATATTCCTTTGTAAAAGCTAATTTGATTTTTGGTGATTAAGGAGATATAGGGTACGAGAGATCACCCCTACACTTGGGGGAAATATTACCTATGGGGACTAGAAGGATTGGAAGAGAGTCTAGACATACCTTAATTCTCCTTATGGTGCAGGAGAACAATGGGAAGCCTGAGATATAACAAACCTGGCCTTTGGTCAATGAGGAGCAGTGTAGTCAGTGTTACATAATGATATGCTAATTCATTGGACTGCATATATGGACTCCATAAAGCTTTTCTCATATAGATTGTTAGGCTGGTCTCTTTTGAATAATCCAGGCTCTGTCTTATAGAGGAGGTCTTTTAATGTTGTAGGGATATTGACATAGCCAATACCATATTATCTGCAAATAGGAGTATCCAGAAAACCACCATCTAGAAAGAATCCCTCTTCTATTTGGGTCTTGAATAACATATTCTCTATAACTGTGGTGAATGAATACTTCTGATAGACATTAGAAGTGGACATGGACAATAATCCAGCAAAGAAGACTGAGGAGAATCATTTAGATATGTGACAATTAGATTAAGTCTACACTGCCCATCTTTAGATTTAATCAGCAAAGGTGAGAGCACCTCCAATTCTGGGAGGTCCCTAAGCCAGGTGTGCTAGAGTGAATGATGAATCAGAATGGACTGACCACCCCCTAGGCCTTCTATGAGAAGCGTCTATTGTGATTGGACATGCAAATTAGGAGGGAGGCACTGGAAGTGACACATAAGTGACCCCTTGAAAAGGAGAAGGTCCTCAGTCAGCTGGGAGCTTCTGGTGAAGAGGGAGGATGGTGAAGGAGATCTTCTAGCTCTTCTGGTCCATGGAGGTGGTGAGTTTAAAGACTGACTGAATCTTCCTGAACTTCTCTTAAGGAACTTCCTTAATAGACTCTGTGAATGAAGCCTTCATTCACTCCCAGGACTCTGGCCCTCTGACTCTCGGCTGAGGCTTAATTAGATCTACCTCGATTAATTAGAGGATTGTAGCAATTTACCTACTGTGTTAGATTCTTATTTCCTTATTTCCTCTCTCTCTTCTTAATTGTAAATAAACTTCCATAAAAGTCAATTTTGACTTGAGGTTATTCCTAAATTGGGGAAATTTCCCCTGGCAACCACCTTTTAATATATTGAACCCCCAAACCCCTTTTTCCTCCTTACAGATAGGAGAAAAACATGTTTGTTATAATAGCATTATAGAACTGAAAGAACAAAATGACATATGGGATGTATTGGGGAAAATTCAGGAGTGACAGAAAGGATCAGGGAAGATTTGTTCATGGAATAAATGGAATTTTCACTGGACTTTAAAAGATGAGAAGTAATTCAATAGGTGAATAGGGAAAGAGAAGGCATTATAATCATAGAAAATAACGTGTGTGTGGGGAAAGGTATGAAGGAGAAAAGGCCTGCGGCATATTTAAGAGTTATAATATTTCAATTTGATTAGAACAGAAAGTGCATGGCGGGTAGTAGTATATGATAAAGTTGGAAAAGTGCTTCCAAAAGATTCTAGCTTTTGAAAGGCTTTGAATCTCAGAGAAAATAGTAAACTCTATTTATCAAATGAGGAGACATTTAAATTCAATTAATTAATTAATTTTAAAAATGTAAAACATTAAATTCTATTAATGTTTTGGATTTGTATTACGTATATTTACAGAATACATTCACTTTATGAGTTCTCTTAAAACAAAGTAAAACAATTAAGTAAACCTCCAAATACAATGACCTCATCTGAAAGTCCATATAGCATTCCACATCTAAAGCATCCTCTATCTCTCTATTTTTAAAAATCTAAACCGAAACCTATTTTCTCTCCCTCTGACCTCCATTTGAAAAAAGAAAGGAAAATATATTTCTTGTAACAAAGGCATTGTAAAGCAAAAGAAATTCCTTCAATGACTATATAAAAATATACATATATTTATATATTTTAATATGTATTGTCACACAAAATAGTACATATTCACATATACAACACAAAATCTACAATATACATATGTGTACAAAATAGATATATTTTATATCTAGCCATTGAGGGAATTTCTTTTGCTCAATTCTGCCTTTTGTTATAAGAAATGTTTTCCTTTTATATATGAATATATAACATGTTATATACATGTATATTTATACATATTTCTCATTTTCCACACTGGATATATCATCTCTCTGTAAGGGATAACATATTGCATTATTAATCCTTTGAAGTCACACATGATCATTACATTTATCATAGTTCTTACAACTTTCATAGACTTTTTTATGGTGTGGCTGTTATTGTATAAATTTTTCTCCTTATGCACAATTCATTCTTCACTGGTTTATAGAAGTCCTCAGAATAGTTGATTTTTATATTATTGGTGTTAGAGTGTAAATTATTTTTCTAGTTCTGCTCATTTAACTTTGCATCAGTTGATGGAAGTCTTTCCAAGTCTCTTTGAAAGCACCTATTTCCTCATTTTTTACAGCACTGTAGTACCTCATCACTTTCATATTCTACAACTGATTTACTAAGTATTCCCAAGCAAAGTGATATAAAGGGATCTATACATAAGGAAGATTTGTGTTGCTAGGAATGATGGACTGGAAGCAGAGAATGAGTAAACCAGAAAGAAAACTGTCTGGAAGATATTGCAATAGTTTAGTCTAGTAGCATTGAGGACTCATGCTATAGTGGTGGCAGTAATAGAGAGGAGAGAATTGGTATAAGAGATACCATAGTTGAGACAACAAGCCATGATAATGGATTGTATATGAGAAGTGTGGGAGAAGAGACAAAGATAATTCAATGATTTTACAAATGAGATGCTAAGTTAAATATGGCACTGATGACAGAAACAATGAAATAAAAAGAATGAATCTGTGTTAGGAATGAAGTGATAGTGGACTATTCAGAGACAAATTATCATGGCCAACATTTATAGAGCTTTTAAAAATTTACAAAGTCCTTTACATTTTCTTGTCCATTTGATCCTTCCAACAACCCTGAGAAGTGCTATTATTATTATTATTATTCCCAATTTATAGAAGAATATGAGGCCGAAAGATTCTAAATAATTTGGGTCAAACAGCTAGTAAGTGTCCAAAGCCAGATTTGAACTGATCTTCTTGACATCAAGTTCAATTCTTTATCCACTGAGCCACCTTGAGAAAGTGAGAGGAAGCCAGAAATGATGAGAAAAAAGTTAATATTCCATCCCAATCCTCAACCACTGTCCATCTCAGCTGGATTACCAGTTGGACATTTTCAAGATCAAAAGATCTTCTCCTTGATAAGTATTTATTGAGGAAAATGGGTCCCACCCTATTAATTAGCAGGGAATTTTAACTCATAGAATACTAGACTTAGAACTGGAAGAGATCCTGAGAGGCTTTCTACACAAAACCTCCTTATTTTACAAATAAGGAAACTGAGACCCAGAGAAGTTTATCTGACTTATCCAAGGTCACTTGGATAGCAAGTGGTAGAGCCTGCATTCAACCTAAGGTTCTCTGACTCCAAATACAAAGCTTTTCCCATCAGATCAGGGCTTCACAAACTATTTTTTGAAAATTGATAACTATGTTTAAAATCTAGTCTTTTTTACTTACTACCTGTGTGATCTAAGGCAATATATTAACAAGCTTTTATTAAGTGATATGTGCCAATTATGGTGCTATATGATATAAGTACATAGACAAAAATGAAAAGAGTCCCTGCCTTCAAGAGTTTGTATTCTTTAATACAGAAATAGATGTGTATAAACCAGTGGAATTGCTTGTCAGGTCTGGGAAGGGGGAAGGAAGAGGGGAAGGAGAGAACCATGGAAAAAATATTCTAAAAAAATAAATAAAAACTAAATAAAATTTTAAGAAGAGTTTGTATTCTTTAAATGGAGGTAAACTGTACATATATCTAGATGTATACAAAATAAATAAAAGGTAATTTTATTGGAGAAAAGGCACTAGTAGCTAAGGGAATGAAGAATGACTAGAAAAGACTATGTAAAAAGTTTGCTTGACAGAACAGTTTTCAAAGTTACATGTTTTATCTATCATATACTCAAAAAGTAAAGAAATTCTACATTATAGAGATTCACAGTTTCATGCACAATTCTTTTTTTTGGATCTACTGTGTATATGGTGTTTGTTAAATTTAGAATTTAAAATTCGTCCTCCCCCAAATGGTGCTTGAGCTAAAGTTTGAAGAGAACTAGGGATTCTAAGAGGTTGAAGTGAGGAGGGAGAGCATTCCAGGCATAAGGGATAGCTAGTAGCAAAGACACAGGAGTTAAAGTGTTAGATATGAGGAACATCAAGAAGGCTATTTTAGCTGGATTGTAGAATGCAGAAGGAGAGATAATGTGTACTAAGGCTGGAAAAGTATGTATAGTAAAGCCTTGTATGCCATAGCTATATTCTAAGACCTACCATAGATGGCTGAAATAGCAGATATAAGGGAAAACATGCCAACCCCTTATATGATACAGTTTTCTTCCCTTCTTTCTTCTTTCTCTCTTTTTCTTTATTTCAATTAAATTTATTTTGAAGATTTCATATCAAGCAATTTTTAATAATTTTTTTTCTGACATTTTGTGATCCACATTCTCTCCCTCCCTCCCCCCTGCCCTTCCCCTGAGATGGCAGGTTGCACATGTGTTATCATACAATATATATTTCCAGTGTTCATCATGGTGTGAAAGAAGGCACATATTGCTTACACTAGAGAAAAATTCATGAAAGAAAGAAAGTGAAGAATGGAATGTTTCAATCTGCATTCAGACTTCTGCTTCCAGCAGCCAAGATGGTGGAGTAAAGGACGTTCAGAGATCCCCCAAGCCCATCTCCAAACAACCTCAAAAGAAAAAAAAATGTCTCAAAACAAATTCTAGAGCAACAGGACCAGCAGAAGAGGGAGTGGAACAGGGTTTTAGCCAAAGAAAACATCAATGGGCTGCAGGATGTGTTTTTCTTACACATACATAACATCCAATAAGATATCACCACATTAAAAATAGTAAATAAAGTACATTGTACATTATTATATAGTACTGAACAGTAGTGCCCCCTTATCGTGGGAGATACATTCCAAAACCCCCAGTGGATGCCTGAAGCCACAGATAGTGCCAAACCTCACAAAAAAGTTCTTGTTTTAACTTAAAAAAAAATAACCTTTACCTTCTGTCTTAGAATTGATACTAAGCATTGATTCTAAGGTAGGGAGGGCAGCAAGAGTCAGGGAATTGGGGTTAAGTGACTTACTCAGGACCACACACCTAGGAAAAGTGTCTGTGGCCAGAGTGGAGTCCAAACTCCAGACGTGGCACTCTATCCACTGTGCTACCTAGCAGTCCATTTGCTTTGACTTTTAACATCTATGTTAATTTTACTTATAGTGATGAGCTCTCTCTCCACCAGCTCCTCTGAGGCACTCTGCCTAACACGGAAACCCTCCAAGTGAAAACTGAAGATCTGACAGGTTCTCTGTGGCAGCTGGCAGATCTCCTCAGAGAGAGGAGCCCTTTTTACCCCATTCCACCCACTCAGGTCTCAGGTTACTGAACAGCCAGAAACTTCTCATGAGGGGGAAAAGTTTGAATTGGTGACAGGTGAAGAAGGTCCTTATTTGCTAAATATAGGAATTTCTATTTGATTCTAGAAGCAATAGGGAACCACTGGAGTTTAACGAGTTAGCAAATGGCCAAACCTATGCATTAGGAAAATTATGCTGACTACTCTTTGGAGAATGGGTGGGAGTGGAGAGAGACACACAGGGAGACCAACTGGATGATTGAAATGGTCTTGTCACCCCACTGAACCTCATTTTTCTCACCTATAAAACAAAGGGATTGGACTAATTGATCTCTCAGTTCCGGTTAGTCTCTAAAGCAATGCTCCCTGGCAGCCACATGGCCAATGGGAGCTGGAAGCTGATGAACAACAGGGTGGGACTCTTGGGATGCTTGCATTAGTCTTACCTCAATCTCTTGGATATGCATATGAGTCAGGCTCAGAGGGGAGAGGGAATCTCTTAATGGATGACATCGATTTGTCTAACAGTTTGTGGCGCGTGGATTGTCAGGCAGAACTGTTTTAGAATTGCTTTCTAAACTAATTTTTGCTAACCCTCTTCTGTTCTGGAATGTGCATATTGACGTCATCATCTTTGTGGCAAGACAGGCCAAGATAATTTTCCTAATTACAGACTTCACTGACACATTTTTGTGCCAATACTGAAGGGAAGTAGGTGGTATTTCAAATCTGTGAATCATCACTGCACGCACACTTCTTCACAATACGATTCTCACAGAGTTAAGAGATTTGAACTCCAGCCAGTATAATAGAGACATTCATTTTAAAATGCAGAAATATGCCCATATAAAGTCAAATCACAATTGCAAACACACTTCATTTGTGTGGGGTTATGTGTGGCTTTTATTTATAATGTCCCACAATGATAGTATTACATATTACCCACCAAAGAAAGAGCCATCCAAGAAAAACAGTAGTGCTTGATTTCTAAATAAGATTGCATATTAGTTATCATGTGATGCAATTTGAATTATATTTATTATATTATATTAAAATATGTGAATATAAATAATGTATATTTGTATGCATAAATATAAATAAAAATATAAAAATACAATAATTTTATTATATTCAAACGGAGATTACGGTTTGGACAAAACCAAGAAAAGAGAAAATAAATGTGGAGGTAAGGCTCAAAAACACCTACTGTGATTTCCTTCCTTATTGTGTAATTAAAATGTGGTCTTATAATACTATTTTCCACATGGAAAAGGACAAATGGAACATTTCTAAATAGAGGAGTGGGACAGAATTTTTGCATGGGATATAATGAAGAGACAGTAGCATGAAAGGGAGTGGACAGAGCCCTGGATCTTACACTTAAAGACATGTGTTCAACTTCAGCTGTATGACTTTTCACGCTATGTGACCTGAGGCAATTTACTTAGAATCATAGATGTAAGGCACGGGAGCTCAGAGATCATCTAGTCCAGAGGTTCTCAAAGTTTGAGGACTCAGGACTTCATTATACTTTTTAAAATTATTAAGGACATCCCTAAGAGCTTTTGTTTATATGAGTTATGTCTACTTATATTTACCATGTTAGACATTAAGACATCCTAATATCATTATGAAAATAATTTTGACCTGATGGACTCTTGTGGGTCCCCAGACCACACTTTGAGAATCAATGATCTAGTCCCAGTGATGGGCAAACTTTTTAAAGAGGGGGCCAAAGGAAAAGAAATGCTCCTCTGTCAGTCTGTTTCTAAGGCAACTCTTTCAGAGTTTCATTGTATTGTATCCTACTCAGTGTATTCATCAGATTAGGAATAATGTCTAGCAGCTGGATAGAACATTTCAGGAGGCTACATCTGGCCCGTGGCTGTAGTTTGTCCATCACTGATCTAGTCAAATTCTTCCATTTTGCAAATTGAGTTTCATCTGTAAAATGAGAGGCCTGGAATAATTCTATCCCTCATTAACACTGAGTCTAAATGAGTTAATCATTTACAAGCCTTTATTAAATGTCTACCATAAGCCAAACACTATGCTAACTGCTGGATGTACAAAGACAAAAATGAAATAGCCTCCTTCCCTGAAAGAGATATGAAGAATACATTCCATTTCATGACTACCAAGACTATCCATATGCAGTAAAGCCATCCACTGTAGAGTAATAACAGTGCTTTAAGGCAAAGCACTAAATCAACTCAGGTCTGAGAGGAAAAAAAATTTAACTATCAGACATACAGTAATGGATCAATTGCTCACAGAGTTTTCTCAAGGCCAGGCTAGGGCTGAGATGAAGATAATGCTTGTGTATACAGGACGGAGAGATTTCCAGTCCCCTCTGCCTAGTAAATGAAATCATAGATGGGATCAGGGTGCAAAGAGACAAATGTTAATGTGTTCAACTATATGCAAAGGTGAATCTACCTCCTGTAATACCTTTATGAAACAAGAAGAAATTTCTTGATGGAATTAAGAGTAACTTGTCGCTGGCTAGCAAAAACTTGGCCGTGCCCCTAGTGGGACGTAAGAAAAGCAAGTTTGCCAGGTCTGAGAGTTCTAAGTGATAGTTAAAAAGGAGGCATCTTTGTGGTGGGTAACCCCTGTGCCTCTGACGGGGGCAGCAGCTGAGGGCAGGGGATTTTCTCCTTCCCATCCCCATTGAGCGTGGTGTCTGCCTTCCCAGGAGGAGATGTTGCATTCAGCAGAGGAAGAGGGACCGTAGGGACAGAATCAGGAGTGGCTCCAAGGAGGGTGAACCTTGGTAGCACAGAAGAGAGCCAGCCATGCAAGAAGAAAATCAGGTCTAGCAGTTTGGAGATAAGCTTTGAAGAGGACCTGATCCTGGGAGCCCAGTTGAAGGATCAGTATTGATGTATCACCCAAAGAGCAATAGAATGGGGTCCCCAAAGAGAGAAAAGAGTCTGAGATCTTGCAGTATACTGGAGACACAAGAAACCAGAACTATATGTGTTCCCTACATGTGTGACCATACCCTTGTGCCCACTCTTCCACTGATCTTGTGTGCATTTGTGAAAGCCTTCACCACGGGTTGAAAGAGAAAATATTATATAGCTACTGTTCTGACAATACCATCTTAATAAATGTTTTTTTAAATCTTAATAAATATGTTGTTTTCTTTGAGGCAATTGTGTCTCCTGTCTCAATATTAACTGGAAACAAGACAGGAGAGGCTCATAAGCTATAACATTAGTGGTATGGTCCTTTGGGCTTCTCTTGAAACTGGGGGAGGTAGGTCTCCCGCCACCCCCAACTTACAAATGTTGAGATGGTGGGTAACTCCAGAAAGGATGCTAGACTTGTTCCTTCAACAGTAATGGCTTGAGACTCCTCTGGGATTCCCTAGATACCACTCCTTCTTTCCAAGCGTAATGGAACTAGAGAGCCAGATGAATGCAACAAAGTCTCCTGCCCACCTGCTTTCTGAAAAATTGATAGAAATGTTTCACTGTGAAACAAGGAAATGGAGCATTCCTATCTACACTTCTTTACGGGGTCTGTGTCCCCTTCCCAAATCTGAAACTTGGGTCCACCATATGAATCAACTCAATTTCAGGATTTGATGAATGTATCCTAGCTCCAGAATAGAGGCAGAGGATGAAGCTTCTGTTCTAATTCTCATATGCCTGCTATATCCCTTCTCATTTCAACTCTCCCTGGGGGCAAAAAGGGAACATTTTCTATTCCCAAAGGGAGCAACCCTGCTTGATTGATTCATTCCAGCTAAACTTGGGGGCCCCTAGACCTATGCCAAATAAGTCAGTTGAAAAATCTAGTGCTGAATTTGAAAACCTTCCTTATTTTTGCCCTATTCCTTACCCACTTTTTTCTAAGATATTAAAGTTAAATTAAACAAAATGATAAGCTTAACACATCCTGTAGTTAACACTTTTCACTCTACACTGTCTTTTGTCCTCAACTCCCTTTTTGCTTTATATCCTTGGGGCCTACCATGGTACCTAAACTCAGTAGGTCCTTAATAAGTACCAGTTGATTGATTGATTAGAAACTCCCAAACCGGGGGTGCAGTGAGGTGGCTCAGCAGATTGATAGCTATACCTAGAGACAGGGGTTCTGGGTTCAAATGTGGCCTCAGATTCTTCTTAACTGGGTGACCCTGGGCAAGTCACTTATAACCCCCATTCCCTACCTCTTACCACTCTTCTGCCTTGGAACCAATATACAATATTGATTTTGAGACAGAAGGTAAGGGCTTAAAAAAATAAAAAAAGAAAACCCCAGCTAGTAAGTATATGGCACTATGTTTAACACAGCTTTGTGAGTGACTTAGGGAAATATATACTGCTGGATACTTCTCATAAAAATGAGTAGATTCCACTAATCTATTTTCTTTTCTCTACTGTCCCCTTTGTCTCAGTCCCAGCCAAAAGCAGTTCCATGAACCAGGGTCATGTGGTCAAATTTGTCTTTGGGAGCTATAACAAGGGACTAACAAATGAGGACTAGGTCCTTAGGGCATACTTGGATTGGCCAAGTATTTTTCTGGTGGGTCACACACAAAGTAGGTGCAGATTTTCTCTGCTTAAATTCACACTTACTTGTGAAGTTTGGAAGGTCCTGTTTCCTGCAATGCATGACGAAGGGGCTGGAACTGTAGGAAAATAAAGTCTTTTAATTGACTATTTAGGGTTAATTGACTGATTGAGTTGGAAGAACCAGTGAGGTTCTCCCTTAAGAGGTCATGAACTAGAACTGAGTTAGAATATAAAACAGATGAGCTACCCATCTCTTAGTCTCTCTTTTTATTCTTGGCAGTGAGTGAAGCTAGCATTGCTATCGGCTGCTAGGTGGGAGGAAGGGCAGTTGTCCTGTATCCCACTTGGCTGCTAGATGTCCTTGAACACATGGCACATCTGTTTCTTATATGTTTATCTTTTCCTGATTTTAGGTGAATGAATATTCTGAGAGGGGAATAGCTAGGTATGAAACCATGAGAGACAGAGGCTCCAACAAAAGTTCCACTGGTGTCTAGAGGCACCAAGTAGTTGTTTATCCTTGGGTAACTCATTTAGTCTCTCTGAGACTGTTTCCTTACACGGGGAAATAATATATACACTATCTACCCTATGGGGCCATCATGGAGGCTATTACAGATGATACTGGCTGTTTCCCTTTTAGAGATTTTCAAGCACAATTTAGCTTGTGGTAGAGGGAATTCAGCTAGGTGGAGCAGTGAATAGAGTATTGGGCCTGGAGTCAGGAATCTTGCCGAGTTCAAATCTGGCCTTGGACACTTACTACCTCTGTGACTCTGGGCAAGTTCTCTCAGTTTCCTCATCTGTAAAATGAGCTAGAGAAAGATATGGCAAACCAGTCTAGTATCTTGCCAAGAAAACCCCAAATGAGGTTACAAAGAGACAGACAAGACCAAAAAAAAAGCCTGAACAACAACAAAAGAGAGGATTTTTGTTCAGCTATGGGTTGGACTAGATGGCTTCTAAAATCTCTTCCAAATTTGATGTCCTATGATTCCATGGAAGACATTTTAAAACCAAAAGGCAAAGCTATCGCTAAGGCAAGACAACTGGGGGCTTTGACAAAATTTAGTAGGCTTTGAACCCATTTACTTCAGTGACATAAAAATAGTTAATCCCAAGTTATCGAGAATAATTAGTTAAAATAGAAATGCCAAATGGTTACTAGCAATTGTACCCATGGTTAGCTCTTCCCCAGGCTTTGCTCTCCTACCTCTAGCCTTCCTAATAGTATTTAGGGGCCCAAATCCATGCTGCTTAATCCTGGCTTATTTTGTGTTAATTGCCCTTCTTACAAAAATTGCTAGGTATGACTCTGCCTAGAGTTTCTCTATAAATGCTTTGATTATACAGGAAGTACCTTGCTCTTGGATGGATTTAGATACTCTCAGTGTAATTATGCCCTTTACATTGTACCTCATGGTGCCTAGTGCTTCTTTTACTAACATAAAAAGCCTCAAATACAGGTGGCCTCTTTGTTTTCCAAGTACTATATCATCCATCTTCTGTGTTTTCTGTTTCAAAGTGAATATGAAAGATAAATATAAAGTGGCAAGTAATTTTCTATAGACCTCTGTTATTCTGTTTCTGTCTACAAAGAAAAATGAAATTCTGTTGTTCAAATAATTCAAAAGAAAACTATCGATATACTCTTGTGTTGAGGGAAAAAATGTGTGTGGTAGAAATTCTGACTTAAATAATCAAATAAATGAGTCATCAAAATTAATTTTATTCACAGGATAATAGCACAGCTCTCCCTTTGATTTTCTTAAGTGAAGCTCTAAGCCCAGAATACTTATTTTCTCATATTGCCCGTGTAGACACAAAAAGTAGTATAATATACTTCTGATCAGTGAAAGCCCAGGCCTTAAAGCATGCATAGATTTTCCTTTCTTGGTGGTTCATACAAGGCAAGTGTGATATTCTCTGCTTGGTTCCAAATCAACAAGCAGAGGCTTTCCAAACCTTTGTCTAGTTGCGAGTGCTGGAAATGTGGTGATGAAGGTTCTAACTAGTTGAGAAGTTATAGCTAAATGTGTATTCAAAAGTTTTAAGTGGACAATCTCTTCATTAGAAGAAGACTGCTGTGAGCTGACTGGTAGAGAAAGGTGCAGGGCAAGTTCTAGTCCAACATCTGGCTGCCATATGCCAGTGAATAATACCTAGCACCTCTTTTTCTTTTGCTTATTTCTGTTTATTCTTTCCTGATTTAGGTAAATGAATATCAGGACCCAAAATTGACTAGGTGAAGATCTTGTGAGTTCAAAAGTCAGAAGAGCCATCAGAGGACCCCCTCAGCCACCAGAGTTAGCAGCAGAAATTATTGGTAGTAGCAGCAGCCAGGCTTCTGGTGAGGAAATACGGTCTGGATTCTGTCCTGGAAATTCTGTCCTGGAAATACCTTGCTGAAGCACACTTAGTGAAGACAATACAAAAGGAGAAAAGGATTTCCTAGATTAAGAATCAGAAGCAATACTGCAGCCCCAGGAGTATTCAATATGCATGCCTTGCTATTGTGTTTTAAAATTTACACACACTCTCCCCAGCCACCTTGTTTGTGCAAAGTGTACCCTTCCACCCAATTTGGAGGTGTTTGTTTTGTAACTTCTTTTGCATGCCAAGTCTTCTCAATAAAACCCTTTTGTAAAAACTCATTGATGTTAATTTATTAGTCAAGGCAAGGAAGAACAGATCAGATGGTGGCTTGTGAACAATAATGTTAGAAGTCACAATCTCTGAGGACTGATTACCTCTAGAATATCCTGAGGAGAGAAGTAGCCCCTTCAGGGTGACTCAACCTTCCAGTGCAAATGGGGTTTGGGAAAGGAAGCCCAGAGAGAGTGCCATACTAGTACCGGAGTTTGCTCTCCAACAAACCATAAAAATGTAAGCTCTGAGTGACTGTACATGATATGAAGGCATCATTACTAAACAGAGACAGAGGTTACTTTTTTCCCTTTTAAATTAATGAATAAAAAAACCCATATAAAATAATTTACTATGGGGGCAGGTAGGGGGCTCACTGGACAGAGAGCCAAGCTTGGAGATGGGAGGTCCTAGGTACATCTGCCCTCAGACACTTCCTAGTTTGTGACTCTGGACAAGTCACGTAACTCCAGTGGCCTGGCTTTTGCCTTTCTTCTGTTTTGGAACCAATCAATACTTGTATCAGTTCTAAGACAGAAGGTAAGGGTTAAAAAAATCCAAATCCAAAACAAAAAACACTTACTCCCTACAAAGCTATACAAATAGAAAAGCAAGGCAATTCTTGTTTTCAAGGAATTCCCATTACAAAAGGGGGAAATAGTGGAGAATTCCATGGCAATCAGATGGAAAGGTCCAGTGTACAAAGTGATTTTTTGAGTACTGCAGCATAGCAAATGCTAATGCATTTTCTTTATTATCATTTCCATGAATAAAACCATAACTATTTCTGATATTGAATCACTTGTCAGTAACAAGGACTTTGGTTATAAGGATGTTTTTTTTCTGGGTCTTCAGTAGCTATCTTGAGATGTCCTCCCCACATGATGACCCCAATTAATACCAATTTTTTTCTATAGTAAGTGAAAAAAAAAGTTTGCTGCTCATGAGCAAGAGTTGCTCCTAGTTGCAGGTTATTGAGAATGACAAAGAGGGTGGAATTAGCCCCTTAACCAAGTTAAAATCTTTAGGAACACTAAGCTCAGAGGTTGACAAACTGAGAAAAACTCTACTTGAGCTCAGATCTTTTTTCATTGTAGCCAATTTGTTGACTTTTGTTAGCTGTGAACTGTTGACTGCCTGTTCCCTTGGATCCCTCTCATTCTTGCTGGATTCCTCAGAAATCTGGCCCTGTTCCAGGGCTATTGGATAATCTGGTAATCCTATGAGCTACACTTAACTCTGGCCCTTCATAAATACAGATTGTACTCTTGTGACCTGTACTGTCCCAATGGCATTGTGCCTTACCTGACCTCAGTGGGATCATGGAATGCTGCTGTCTTCTCCAAGCTTTGGAGTCAGGGAGAATATAATGAAAGCAATAAATTAAGCTGAAATGAATAATGCTACATTTATAGTTATTTAAAAGTCTCTTTTATGGAACATTATCTTTCATGTTAGAGAATTAATCCATTTAAAACGCTGAAGTAAAATTTCTCACCTTAAGGAATTCTTACTAAGGACAGTAGCTGCGATCTCATTAGTACAAGTAATTCTCCCATGAGGAAACTGTTCACCAGTGCAAGTTAGCATCTTCTTTTTAATTTAGTCTTAAAGCATTAGTTGCCCAGAGCACTGAGAAATTAAGTGATTTGCCCAGGGTCAGGACTTGAACCCAAATCTTCCTGGTTTCAAAGTCAGCTTTCTATCCACTATGCTATCTGCTTCTCCCAACTAAGATTATAACTGTTAATTCCTTCCCCAAATGATATTTCTTTCATATGAAGACTAATCTATGTTGCCACTAATGAGAACACAGTCTAGTTTATATCAAGAATTATTCTAAATAAACATGTATTACTCAGGCAGACCTGTGATCTCATGAATTTGAGAGTTCTCTCCATTGGTACAGATGAACTATCCATGCCTGCTCATCTCTTGTAACTTTTGTCCATACAATCTCTTCAGTTTGCCTTATAAAGTACACTCAGTGTTCTAATAGCCTTCCTCTTTTTCTCTGACCATTGCAAGGGTACTCTTGGAACACTGGCTCTCTTATTCTTGCCATGTAGTCAGCCCATTTTCTCTTCCTATCATACAATTCCTTAATGAAGTCTTTTTACTTTTGTTTTTCTTCAGGGTTCTGTATTGGTTTTAAGTTTCAGCTGTCTTAAAATCATCATATGCCCTATATTTTTTTATTTTTAATTCTTTATAAGTAGCTGACTTCCATTTATGTGTCTTGATGTCATATAATAGCAAAGCCAAGAGCATACTATTATTGTTATTACTATTTTAATGTGCTTTTGTTTTCTTGGCAAGCCTGGGTTTAGCAGAGAAGCTTTGCAGGTTCCTGAAGGCAATCCAAACATCTTTTCTGTTCCTGTTCAACTCTGGGCCCAGTTTGTCCATTTGTACTATCTACTCATGCATATTGATGCATGTTGATAAACAAAGTCTAAATATTCTCTCTCCAAACTGTGGACAACAGACATTCTTTTATCTACTTGACCTTTCTTGTGTGGATGGACAGGCCAAACTACTTTTTTTTTATTCATTCTCTTTAGTGCCATTTATTCTTCCTCTCTTCATCTAGGCTATGATGTTAGGGGTCCATTTGTAGTGGTTCCACTGTCTTTGAGGTATAAGAAGATCTATTATAATTATTTTTGCAAATCTCCATTTTTTCTTTTGTTTGTAGTCCTCCTTCCATTTTTATCCCGGAATGTCTTCAGGATGAAGTTGCTTATTTGAGTCTTACCAAGCTTAGGTTCCTCCTTTTTGACTCTTCTCTGCCTTATGAAACAATATTGTTCATAATTGTCTATTGAACAAAATAAGATTTTGCAAATAAGTGTATACTCTAAACTTGTATTTATTGCTTTTGTCAGTCATCCCTCTCTATTTTGCAAGTAAACCAGATGTTTGCTGAGTAAGAGGCTTTCTTGACTCCTTTGGTCTTGTGGCAACTAATTTTTATCAGTTAATCTTCTGTTTTAAAATTATTATATTTAATATTGACAGCCTTCCTACTGTCCATTTCCTATTGATTTTCACTTATTTGTGGAATAGTACAGGGTTAAATTGTTTCTATTGCATGCCTTCTCTTTTTCTTCTTTTTTCCTTTGATTTTAGCTTTGATGTGTTAATGTAACAGCTAAAAATCTTTTACCATTTGTTAAAATATAATTTATTTCATTTTCCAATCCCGTCAGTGTTTGCCAGTTATTTCCCTAAAGAAAGTGTTTATGATATAAAAGTATGAGGTTTCTGGGCAATCTCTAAGTCTTTGGTATCTCTCATTCTTTCTTCCAGAAACATGCTTTTTCGTATATTTCTTCTCATTATTACAATCTTCCAACCTTTGCATATAAGTCACCATGTATCAGACGATACATTGACTTTATCTGTAATTTTTTTAAACCCTTACCTTCTGCTTTAGAATCAATATTGTGTATTGATTCCAAGGCAGAAGAGTAGTAAGGGTTAGACAATGAGGGTCAAGTGACTTGCCCAGGGTCACACAGCTGGGAAGTATCTGAGGCCAGATTTGAACCTAGGACCACCCATCTCTGGGCCTGACTCTCAGTCCACTGAGCTACCCAGCTGCCCCCCATCTGTATGTTTTTATTACATTTCTCTATAAATTAATCCTCACCAACTGATGTTGGCTCACATATTATAATTCTTTTCGTAGTGTTTTGGGTAGTAGTTGTCAGCTATCTATGCACAGTCAGACCACTGTCACAGCAGAGCCAAGATCAAGGGGGGAAAGAACAAGAAATGAGAAAAAAATATGAGTACATACATAAATGAGAAAAATTATATGCATATCTGAGAAAACATGTACATACATATTTTCCAATTTATCATATAGCTATTATAATTATCTATAATTAACATATATATTTATAATTATATTACTAAACAGCTGACAGGGATAAGGATTCTTTATTGTTTATTACTTTCAGGATAAAAGCATCAATATCACCAATAGAAAGAACATGGTTTTGTTTATGTATGGTCTTTAATTGTTATATGATTTCATTAATAAGGAGATTTAATCAATTTGTGCCTTTTCTCATCCTGTCCAGTTCTGGTCCATGACTTCTTTTAAATTCTTCAGAGAAGGCCCATGCACACTTTAATTTTAATTTTAATTTTTTTTTAAACCCTTACCTTACAGAATCAATACTCTGTATTAGTTCCAAGGCAGAAGAGTGGTAAGGGCTAGGCAATGGGGGTCAAGTGACTTGCCCAGGGTCACACAGCTGGGAAGTGTCTGAGGCCACATTTGAACCTAGGATCTCCCATCTCTAGGACTGGCTCTCAATCCACTGAGCCACTCAGCTGCCCCTTTAATTTTTTTTTTAATTTAAACATTTATTAATGATCATTTTTAACATGGTTATATGATTCATGCTCCTACTTTCCCCTCC
>NC_058131.1:104855241-104884662 GCF_016433145.1 Gracilinanus agilis
TCTCTTAGCCAGTACCATATTGTTTTGATGACTGCTGCTTTATAGTATAGTTTAATATCTGGTACTGCTAGGCCCCCTTCCTTCACATTTTTTTCATTATTTCCCTTGATATTCTTGATCTTTTGTTATTCCAAATGAAATTTGTTATGGTTTTTTCTAATTCAGCAAAGAAGTTTTTTGGTAGCTTGATAGGTATAGCGCTAAATAGGTAAATTAATTTGGGTAGAATTGTCATTTTTATTATAATTTTTTTTAATAACAAATTTCCACATGAGTTTTCTGAAGTTAAATAATCCAAACTGTCTCCCTCTCTTCTTCCCTTCCCCATCTCCAAGCTGGTAGGAAATTCAATCTGTTCTACATGTATTATCACACAAAACATGTTTCCATATTATTCATTCACTTATAAAAGTGAATAATTTTATAAAACCAAACCCCAAAACATACCCAAATAAACAAGTGATTAAATCATATGCTTCCATCTGCATTCTTACCCCAACAGTTCTTTCTCTGGAGGTGGATCACCTTCTTTTTCAGGAGCCCCTCAGAATTGTTCTGGATCATTGTAATGCACACTTGTAGAAGCTTTCCTCTGGGTCTCCTGACACCAGTTATCCCTCATTCTACCTATATAGCCAAATACAGTGTTTTGGGAAAAATGACAACAACAAATCACTCTGATGGTGGGGTGTTTCTGAGATGCATAAAATTCACTGTCCTCTCCTCCTGACTAACATTGCTTCTGTTTTCTGGACTCTTTTGTGCCTAGAGACTTCTGTACTTCATGATATAGCAGAAACCTTGCTGACCAATCCTTTCTGGTTTCATCAGATATGGAAAACCAATCAGAATATTGAAGAACCCACCTTTCCCTATAAAATTCAGGCCTCTTGTCTGCCTGCCCGCGCTAATAGACAGGCTGTATTAGGTTGCTTGTATGTGTGGACTGTCCTAATCTGTGGAACTTTTGCATTGTGGCTCCCTAATTTTGGAGATGTTGACTCTTAGCCATATAAGAGGGGGCAGCCAAACTGCTCTAGCTTTGGAGGTGTTGACTCCCAGGCCTAGTGGACAGAACCCTACCTTTTTCCTACATCAATTAGGAGTGATCAAATAACTGACGCTAGATGCACCAAGGTGAAGAAGAAGTCTCTAAGTCTAGCACAGAATCCCCTACCTCCTCCTGGGTCTTGAGAAGTGCTACTCCCTCAGTCTAGTGACTATCTGGTTGTAGCCTTTTCCTATACTGCGTGTTTCTCAGCAAGCCCTGAATCTCTGTGTCAGCTAAAATAAAGGCCACATAAAGGCTTATTGCTTTCATCATTTATTGGCTGGTCTGATTTATCTGTAAAAGCCTTCTAAATCTGCCCAAACTACTGCAATCCACTCTAATACCAGCCCACCTCTTTGTCCAGTCATATATCTCTTTGATGATATCTTTTATGATGCTTCTTGTGTGGAATTCTTCATTGGTAATATGCAGTGGTCTTTTTACACTCACTATGTTTCTTTCTATTTGTTCATGTGGTTTTTCCAATAATAAACTCAGAAGTTATGGCAGGATCAAAGAAGTGAAAAATCAAAGACAAATTTGCATGACAGCAAGGATGGGATGGAACTAAAAATAATTAAATCAAGACTGAACAGAGGAAGGTGGGGAAGATGACTTTTTCAAATCTAAAACAGATGTAGTATAGTAAAATATGGCCCAAACCAAATCTATTCAATCAAGTAGAATGCTTTGGGACATTCAATGATCACATATAAGAGATAAGAAAGATCTCCTCCTCCCCTTTATGAACCATACTTTATGGTAGAAATAGAAAATATCTTCATTTTGTCAGATAATAACAACTTCCAGAGGCAGGACACATTGCATAATACTATTTAGTAAATGCTATAACTCTTCTAAACACTTGTCCCTAGCGGATAGTTTGAATCACTGTAATAAAAAAGTTATGATGTAATTCAAAAATTCTTATTTTTTGGGATGATTCTTGTTGGTGTTTGATATTATCATTCTAGGATCATAAGATCTGTAAGTGAAGTCTAGAGATCATGAAATACAAATCCCACTCCCTACTCCAGCCTCACCAACTATTTTTTTTTAAACAAATGTTAAAGTATCACTTTCCTCCTTTTTTTTCCTGGATTTGTGATGTCATCAGTGTGGAAGACTCTGCCAATGGGGAAATTTCTTCATCTGAGGCAGGTCATTGAGAATATGGTAACTTATAGTCTTAGAGAGTTTCTCGGGAGCATAAAGAGGTTAACTGACTTTTCTATACACATTGCAAAATCAAGATTTGAATTCAGATCTTTCTGATTCAAATTCTGGTTTTCTATCAACTATAACTATAACTTAATGGCAACATTTATGCCACAGAAACATATCATCTATTAGTGTTTATCATCCTGCCAAATAAAGTATAAAGAGAGAGTATGATATGTACCTTTACCAGTACTAACAGAAAATAAAGTCTATCCAATGAAAATAAGTACATTCCTAAAGCCTTATGATGATCCATGCCTATGGGAGAACTCTTACTATGTTTCCTGTAGGCAGATACTCTACTCTTTGGTTGCCAACCCTCCCACTACAATTTGAGAAGTCATATGCCAATATTCCCACCCCTTCCTGGATTGTTTATCTGATGTGCCAGAGTAGAGAAGGAGTGGAGAATGTGTTTACATGGTAGTAAATGGATGCAGATGTCCACAAACAGCATGTGAAGGCATGTCATCAATTCTTATTGGGAGAAACCCATTCTGTTACTCTAGTGACTTTCTTTTAAAAAAGAAAATTTTTAAACTTATTTTGTTAAATATTTTCCAATCACATGTAAAAGAATTTTAAATAATTATTTTTAAAAATTTTGAGTTGGTAAGGATTAAATTTAATGGTTGGACAATAATTTTATGAAATTATGTGGTTGCCAATATTTATTATATCTCGAGTCAGAAATGTATTTACAAATATATAAATATATAAATATACAAATATAGAAAAGAAACAATAAAGAGAGAAATGTGAGGAGGTTAGAGAGGTCATCTATCCTATCTTAATACAGGCAGAGATTAATTAGCTCTCAGCCAGGAAGGCCAGTAGTGAGTAACCACTGAGATCTCCTCCAAGATGAAAGCTAGTCTCTTCAGAAACTAGGAAAGGGGCCAGCCTTTCACTCACCCCATGAAGTAATCCAGGAGTCAGAGTCCAAGTTGAAGCCAAGTTCCAAGCCCATGATCCAAGCTGAAGTCTCCAGCAATGCTCCCTTGAGGACTCTCTCCAGTCAGGAAACTATCTCCACAAAATCAACTCAAGCCAAAGGATTCATGGTTTTTATGGTGAAAGCACTGCCCCAGGGGCAGTGTTTGTGGGAACCAGTGCTTACCTTCTGGAGGGGTGAACTCTTATCAAAGGCCTCTGAAGGTGTCAACTCTGATCATAGGATTCACAAGTTTCTGGAGTTATCACCCATTGTAGTAAGTGACTTGAGAGCTCCTCCATCTAGTTCAAGCTTTGGTTGGTTCAATCCAAAAGTGGACAAAGAAGAGTTAATCCTGTCTTCACAATCTAGGAGATACTAAGTTATTGTTTAACCAAATGTTAACTCAAAGTAGACACAGGGAATAAAGAATTCCCTTTTACAAGTTTAAACTCAGAAAAGAGAACAAAGAATTCCCTTTCACAAGTTCCAAATTTTCTCTCTTTTCTGCCCCTCCTTCCTCTTTGAGAAGGTAAATGCTTTGATTTAATTATATATGTGAGGTCATACCAAACACATTTCCACATAGCCATGTTACAAAAGAAAACACAAGCAAAATTAAAAAATGAAAATAAAGAAAGTAAAAAAAGCATGCTTCAATCTGCGTTCTGAGTTTATCAGTTCTTCCTCTGATAACATTTTTTAGCATATATCCTTTGGAATTCTCTTGGATTATTGTCTAAACCAGTGATGGGCAAACTACGGCCTGGGGGCCAGATGGGGGGGGACCCTGAGTTGCCTTAGAAACAGACTGACAGATGAGCATTTCCTTTCCTTTGGTGCCCTCTTTAAAAAGTTTGCCCATCACTGGTCTAAACCATATGGCTAAGTCTTTCACATCCTTACAATATTACTATAATCTCCTGGTTTTGCTATCTTTACTTTGCATGATCATATAAGTCTTGTCAGGTTTTTCTGAAATCATCCTATAATAATTCCTTATAGCACAATTTATTGCATCACCATAATATGCCGCAAAAATTTCAACCCAACTTATGGGCATCCCCTCAAATTCCAATTCTTTGCCACCACAAAAGAGCTTCTACAGTTATTTTTGTGCTAATAGGCCTCTTTCTCTTTTCTTTGATCTCTTTGGGATACAGACTTAATGGTGGTATTTGTGGGCCAAAGGGTATGCCAGCTTTATAGCCCTTTGGGCATAGTTCTAAATTGTTTTCCAGAATGCTTGGACTACTTCACAACTCCATCAATAATGCACTAATATCCCAATTTTTCCACATCCCTTCCAGCATTCATCTTTTTCCATTTCTGTCATGTTAACCAATGTGAGTCATTTTAATTTGAATTTCTCTAATCAGTAGCGATTTAGAGCATTTACTCATATGACTGTCAATAGCTTTGATTTCTTCTTCTGAAAACTGCTTTGTTCATATACTTTGATCATTTATCAAAGGAGGAATGGCTTTTATTTTTATACATTTGGTTCATTCTGCTATATATTTGAGAAGTGAGGCCTTTTATCAGAGAAACTTGTTGCAAACATTTGTTCCCAGTTTTCAGTTTTCCTTCTAATTTTGACTGCATTAGTTTTGTTTGCACAAAAGTTTTTTAATTTTATATAATTAAACTGATCTGTTTTGCTTCCTATAATCTCCTCTATCTCTTGTTTGGTTATAAACTCCATAGATCTGACAGGTTCATTTTGCCATGCGCCTTTAAATCATTTGCGTTATCACCTTGTATGTCTAAATCACTTTTCCATTTTGACCTTATCTTAGTATGTGAGATATTGGTCTATGTCTAGTTTCTGCCAAACCACTTTCCAGTTTTCCTAGTAATTTTTGTCAGATGGTGAGTTCTAACCCCCAAAGTTTGGATCTTTTGGTTTTTCAGTACTGTTCTAGTGATTTTCATAGGTAAAATAGCTATAAGATGGCAGTTATCTTAAGAGCTGGCAAGAAGGGCACTTAGGCAGCACAACAGACAGAATGTTAAGCCTGGAATCAGGAGGACTTGGATTCAAATTTGATCTCATATACTTCCTAGCTGTGTGACCCTGGACAAGTTACTTAACCCTGATTTCCTAGCCCTTGCTGCTCTTCTGTCTTAGAACTGACATTAAGTCAGAAAGTAAGGATTTTTTTAAAAAAAGTTTGTTTGGCAAGAAAAAAGCATGGAAGTTATATTTTCTTTTATTTCCAAACTTAACAACACCAAATAATTTCCATATGTAGGGTGTAACAGAAGAAGGGGTTTGTATGCAAAATTACAGATATCTATTATGCATAGTTTGCTTTACTTTTAAATATTTAATACATTTAATATGTAAATTTCAAAATTACTACTTGGCCATTCTTCTGTTCTCTTTTGTACCTTAAAAAAAGAGAGATGCTCTAATGACTCATTTCTTTTTTCTTTCACTACCCTATTCCCAATCCTTATCTCCTTGCCACCAGCTCTTTCTATTTTCCCTCTCTGTTGGGAAAAAAAGAGAAAAACAAAGCCTTTCCATACATGTAGGCCAACAAAAACAAATTCCAATATTGCTTGTGTCTTAAATGTACATGCTGAATTTATTAAATATCTAAAAGTAGAGCAAGCTTTGTATAATGGAGATTTCTGGTTGCATGTACAATCTTCTTCTGTTATTTTGCATTTTGGGGCTCTAACCTATTAGTAGATAGGTAGTATTCTCATTATCAGTCTTCTGAAACTACAATTATTCATTGCATTGAACCTTTGGTCTTCGGCCTTTCAAAGCTTTTTTTCCCCTTAAAAATGTAGTTATTGTATAAAGTGTTTTCATGGTTCTGATCACTTCATCAGTTCATACAAGTCTTCTTGGGTTTCTCTGAAATGATTCATTTTATCATTTTGTAGAGTATAATTTTCCATTTCATTCAAACACTGTAATTTGTTTAGCCTTTCTTCAACTAACAGACATGTCCTTGGTTTCATTGCTATCACAAAAAGAACCACCACACATATTTTTATATGTAGATGTCTTTTTCTTCTTTCTTTGTTCTTTATGGGCCCTAAACTAAAGACTATGAATAATTTAGCTAATTTTGGGGTATGGTACTAGGTTGTTTTCCAGCATGGACAGAAACAATGAATTAGAGATTTAGTGGAGAAGGGAGTAAAGGAAAGAAATAAGCATTTATTAAGCATTTACTATGTGCCATACATTATGCTAAATGCTTTACAAATATCCCATTTGATCCTTACAACATCCAATTGGGATAGTAGGTACTATTATCATCCCCATTTTTATAGCTGAGAAAACTAGACAAAGAGAGGTTAACTGACTGACTTACATTGAGTCACATAGTTGATGTCTCCAAGGCTAGATTTGAACTCATTGTCTTTCTAACTCCAGGGCCAATTTTCTATCTACTGAGCCACCTAGCAGTCTTATCTATGATCAATGATCTCATTAATGTTCCATTTAACTACATTAGTGTTCCTGTTTTCCCAGAGCTCCTCCAACAATTTTCATTTTTTTCCATAATCTTTGCTAATCTTATAGGTATAAGTTAGAAAAGCATTTTTTCATATGATTATTCACAGCTTTTTTTTTTTAACTGCCTATTTTTATTCTTTGGTTGTTTATTAGGGAATGGCACTCAGCAACAGCCTGGCTATTCAATTGAATTCATTCAGTATTTATTAATCACCTACTATACACCAGGCACTATGATAGGCACTAGGAACATGAAGCCAAAAACTGAAGCCATTTCTACCCTAAGATAGCTTGCATTCTACTGGCCTGTGTCATTGTTGCTATTTTGGTCTGTATGTAGGTAGTCAATCTTTGATCTACTGGTATTCTTTATCCTTTTCTAAAAACATATTACCCCAACAATCAGAAGAAGGTTCTTGAATTCTAGCCGTGTTTGTACATATGTGTTGGCTCAAAAACATTCTCTTAAAACTTTTCCCTTGTAGACCACAAAATACATTTATTTATATAGATAGGCATGGTTTGAGTTGCAGCCAGCAGTTATTATGACAGCTTGTTTTTGTGTGATGACTTGGTTTCATATCCTAAATACATAAACAAAGCTATAATGATATTGAAAGCACCAAAAAGAAATACAAGCAACTTTTGGCTAAGATAGCTGCCCAAATGGAAGCAGATTATTTAGATCCTCCAGAAAAACTCTGAAGCTTACATTAAACTGAATAATAATCAAGAAATCCCAAAGAAAAACTATTGTAAGTGACTTTTCTCACCCCAGAATTGTACAAATGTAAGACCAAAGCCCAAGGCTATGGGAGGGAATCAGAGAGTTATCCCCAACTAGCACTGCTTCTTCTTGCCTCACGATCCAGCAAAGCCAGCACAGGGTGGGTTTCTGGCTCTGTCAAAGAGGGCTCTCTTTCTTGAAGTAGCAAGAATGAATTATTTCCCTGAGAAAGCACCCTGGTGGAGTGCCAAGGCCCAAGAATTTAAAGGTCACTAATATACTCTCCTGAAATGCCAGAGAGAACCCTGAGGATTCAGTACTTTAAAACTCAGAGATCTATGGGTGCTAAACCCTGGGTGAAAGAGGTCAGCACAAAACCCCAAAGGATTCAAGGTGAGACCATTCAGATGATTACTCCTACCCAAAAGTACAGCACATTAGAAGTAGAACCTAACCTTGGCACAGAGCCCAAATTTGGTACTATAGGTGAAGAGATAAATAAATCAAAGAAAACACTACCCAGTATCAAAAATTATTGCAAATCTAACTGTTAGCAGAGACTTAAAAGAAAAAAAGAACATATATAGATTACATGAATACCTAGAAAAAATGAAGTGAGAGGAAAAAATGAAATAAAAGCTCCTGAGGAAAGAATTAAAAGGAATGAGGAAAGAAAGTGGTAAACTTTACCAAAGAAACGGATTCACTAAAAATAAGAACAGATCAAAAAGGAATCAATCACTCCATGAGAAAACAAGAAATATTAGGACAAAATCAAAAGCTTGAAAAAATGGAAGAAAATGTGAAATATTTTGTAATAACTGATTTGAGAAGGAAGTCAAGAAGAAATTGTTTAAAAATCATCTGATTCCCTTAAAACCATGATTTGAAAAAAAAAAAACCTGGACACAATATTTTAAGAAATCATAAATGAAAACTGCTTACATATATTAGAACCAGAGGAAAGAATAAAAATGGAACACATCTGCTGATAGGAACATCAAAAGTAAAATTCTAAAATGTCATAACCAAAATCCAGAGTATTGTATAAAAGAAAAAAAAATGTATTCATCTAGAAAGGAGGAATTCCAGGATGTTAAGGTTAACAAGTTTCCAATGGCTTTTGTGATATTTATAATTGCTTTAGAACATCACGATTATGGAATGGTGATGACTTTGCAATGTTCTGGCCTCAAAAAGGTCAGTATGCCCTGAACAGTGTCCTTGTTTTCTTCTGTCTTATCAAAGTTGCATCTTGATGCATTCCAAAAGATTGACAGTATATTTCTTGTAATGGGTAAAAATTTACCACATTACCAAATCCTAAAAGATCCCCTGCACCCCTTGAAATACTATATAAGCCCATTCATTCCTCCATTCTCTTGGGGGGTGTGCCTTGAATCTATCCAACCCCTCTCCCTTTTTGTGTTTTATAAGTCTCAATGGAAATAAGCATCTTTGCTACAGAACTGTATGCTTGTTTGGTTTACATTTTATTGTAGCCCAAAGTTCGAGAAGTGATGCTGCTTGATTGATTTTAAGGTTGACAATAATGGTGGCAACAGTGGGATGAGAAAAATGATGCTTCTCTTGTCTTTCAGGATCCATCTGAGATATATAATAATAATAGGGAGCCAGTTCCCAATGTTATGATAGAGGGGAGATAGAGAGAGTCTATGTGGTGAGACTCTCTTCTAGCTCTCCCCTGGGGCCAAATATACACTGGGAGACTTCGAGGGGTGTCACCCCTAAACTGGGTGACCTGGATGGTTGTGCTGCCCCACAGGAGTTGGGGGCAAAGCTTCCCTATAAGATATGTGGTACTCCAATCTGATTCTGAATGAGGGTAGGGTTCACACAAGCTCCCCTGAGATCATCACAGTGGGTGGTCTGGCTTCAAGATGGAGGCAGCCAGACCAAGCTGATTCCTCTCTCCCTTGTTGTCTCTCAGGCACTCTGGAACGCTATCTGACTAATGAATGGCTTTTATTATTCACAATTTAGGGGTTGGGGAAAGGGGCGAAGGCCAGAAGGATTTTGGGGTGCCCTCTTCTCTATTCCTATGGAGTCTGTTGCTTAGGCGGGAACCTTAATGGCTCTCACTCCCAAGCTTCTTCCCTCACTTCTTCTTCTGTTTCTAACCTTTCCTGTAATTGTAAGTTTTGACTGAAAGGGGTCTTTCAGTAAGGTTGGGTAATGGGGGAAGGAGACTAAGAGATCACTCCCCAAATGGGTTCCAAACACTTAGCTAATTCGATGATTGAAGTCTTGCTGGGTGAGATGTGATGGAATCTTTGACCAGGGAATCAGGGTTTCAGTGTCCAAAGAAAGATCCTCAGGAAGCCCTCAGGAATGTATCTGAGCTGGGATGTCCTCCAGCGGAACCCTTTTCCTTCTCCTCCTTTCTCTTGAGAATCCCCAGAATTCCCTCTGGTCTCTCAACTGTCAGTAACTGTCACCAACTGTCAGCAATTCCTTCTCTGGCTCCTTTTGTCCCACCCCCCTTGCACAAATTCCATCCTTACAGATATGATGCCTTAAGAGGCCTCAATTCAGTCTGGGCTCCGGTAATTAATAGTGAGGGATTTGTCCTTTCTCCAGTTTTGATTCTTGAAGTTCCTATTTTTTCCCTGTTGTTTTTGTTTTTCTTTTTGTAAGAGGGAAATTTAGATATTTTATAGATATTAATTTAAAATGTGGCCGCCAGGAATCAACAATTCAGATTGATTCCGTAATTAAATCAGATCCAAGTCAGCATCGGGTTAAGGCAGTTTATTTACAATCAGGAAGGTAAAGATGTAGGAATAAAGAGAAAGGGAGAGGCTAGTCCAGGCCTGTGGAGGCCTGGACAAGAGAGAATGTTAAAAGGCTAAATAAATTAGGCTGCAAGCCACAAGGCCTAGCAACCAGATAGGCTAGTGCCTACTTAAGACAGAGTTTGGAAGCGGCCTAGGTAGGCCAAGGAAGTCAGCCTAACTTACCCACATGACAATACTGAGTAGAAGCTGCCTGAGGTCTCAAGGGAGGTCCTTCAGCACCAAGTTCAAAGAGGGAACTGCCTCCACAGGAAGTAACCAACATACTTAAAGAGATAGTGTCTTTTGTTACTTCCTGTGGGTCCACCTCTAATTCAAGTGGACAAATGGCAGTCTCTACACTGATTTTGGACTGCCCAAAGGGCAGTCCCTTGTTCTTGATTTGTTACTTATTGTCACATGTGGGTAACTTGTCCCCCCTCCCCATTAAGGGAGGTGAGGATTACATCATTTCTGTGCCTTGGATGAGTAGGGTTTTGACTATGAATCGGCTAGAGTTAATTCCATTTACACAATTTGTGAGAATGAATTTTTGAAGTTGCAATTTGAAAAAAGTTTATCCATCTCTTCTTGAGAACTCTTGGTTTAATTGCTTTGGTCATTTCCTTGAAGTATAGGAAATGTGGTTAGCAGTAAGAAGCCACCAAAGGATTGTTTTCTGGGAACTCTCAGTGGATAGAGAGCCAATCTTGGAGACAGGAGGTCCTGGGTTCAAATGTGGTCTCAGACACTTCCTAGCTATGTGACTGGGCAAGTCACTTAACCCCCATTTACCTATCACTACTCTTCTGCCATGGAAGCTAGATGGTGTTGATTCTAAAAGAGAAGTTAATGGTTTAAAAACAATCCACCAAAGGAACATGGCGTCAGGATATATGCATTAGTTTATGGGCTTCTAGAAAGATTGTCATTAGGAGATGTCTGTCTACAGGCAAGAAAACTCTCTGTTATTTTTCTGCATAAGGATCAGTTTCAATGACAGTTAATAAAAATAACTCCCATAAGTATTAGCCACAAAAAGGTAAAATCTTTGATCAGGATGAAATTTTTTACATAGCCAGCTCTAAAATCTAAAACCCAAATTAAGTTTCTGAATTGAATATTTTTAAAAACTGATCCAAGAATTTTTTAAAAATTTGTAGTTTTGTATCTGTCTACCTATTATCTGTTTGCATCTCTTGTTTGCATTACTGTGTGTAAGTTTCTTTCTTTTTTTTTAAACAAAAAGTTTATTTATTTGGTATTTGTAGTAATCCAGATATACATTAATTGTGATATTATTTTAAGAGTGCTCAAAAACTGACTCTTGTATTGCTAATGATTGATTTCTGTAATCTTGAGTTAAATTGAACCTCAACCTTGCCAAATTCCTAGCCCTTCCCTAAGACTACACTCTGGAAGACTGGTCAATTATCTCAGTCTCCACTTGGCTCTCCCCTTCCCCCTATACTGTTGTAACCCCAATAAAAGTAGCTATATGGCAGTTGAGGATGAAGCTCTGAACCATGGAAGCTCTTGACCATCAGAGCTCCTAACCATGAAAGCTCTTGCCCACCAGAGCTTACTCGCTGTCTGACTACCTTATGCCAGAACTTTCTTTTGTCTGTGTGTCTTCATTCTTGCTTTATGTTCTCTCTCCATTAGTCCTTGACCCGTAACCCATTTTCACTCATTCCTTGGTTCCCCTTTCTGAGTGTCCTACCCACTAGGAATTTTTGTGGAGCTGCTGGACGGCTTCAGTATTGGCATTGTATAATGGAGAATCCATGGCAAGGGATGATTTGGTTGCCCAAGAACCATAGACTTTCAGGTTTAAAAGTAGCATCATCAATATAACAGTTCATTTGGCAGATGAGGTAAGGTGGAATACCTAAAATCACATAGTGTTTCCTGGTCCAAAAGCTCTTTATACGAGATTACATGTCCTCCCTTTCCAGTCTTTAAGCCTCAATGCCATGATGAGAAGGAATCACAGGGTAGAACACTGTATGCACACGTGTCCAGGAGGTCTACAGGGCATGGATGTTTATAGGTGCCCTTATGAAAGTAGGAGCAAGAAGGTAAGGTAAGCAGAGTAAAAAGTGAAGGATCTTGTGTAAGTTTATTTCAACCTGTGGAAAGAGCCAATGAAACTTTTTTTAAAAGAGCAAATCGGGTAAGTAGGACTTGGTGGCATGTTAACTGTTTCCTGTCTATCTTTGTAAATCTGTGCTTTGATTTGTCTATGCATGCAAGCTAGGATTTTATAAAGAAAACCTATGTATGATTTATGCATTAGAACTTTTCTGTTTCTGTGTTCTTGAATGTTGAGGAAATTTGGAGGACAAGAGAGCAAGAATGAGATAAAAAGAATTTATGTATGAAGTTGTAACTCCCTAAATTGTCCTTTAAGTGATTTTTATGAAATTAGAGATATTATGCAGGGAGTTTTGAGTTGATATTCCTTAAACTTTAAATTAAGAGAAATCAATTTAATAGGAGAAGTAAACATCTCTCAGAATGTTAAATTTGTTGTTTTAATAGCTGAGAAAGCAAGGTCATTCTTCTGATTAAGCAGAGCAGAACTGGGCAGAAATATTCAAGAAAAACTTCTGTAAATTGGGGATGAAAAATAAAGATAAATAAGTGCTTAGTACACTTAATCAGATGTTTCCCAAACTTTGAATCAAAGTAGAAATTTCTCCTGTATTAATCTGAATTCTTATGTAAATTATATGATTGTAATACATTTGAATTCTTAAGAATTGTGTCTCCTCCCTAATGGGGAGGAGTTTCCTTAAGTAAGCAACTGTAACTGTATGTAATCTTTACTTAGGGAAATTCTTTTTATTCCGCCTATTGATAAATTTTCAGAATTTAGTCATCCTTTAAAGGATTTTTATATTTGCTAGAAAAAAGGCATCTTAAAGAATACTTGATGCTTCCATCTTGTAGTGAATTTCAGAATTTGCAAACATTCAAAAGTTAATAATCATATGCTAAAATTATAAGAAAGGAAATGAATAAACTTGAGATTGGAGATCTATTGCTCAATTTGAAACATTTTTGGAATTGACAACCTTGTTTTGTGAAAACCCAATTTTACCTTTGTCCCAGGGGAACTTGCCTTCAAGAAAACTCCCTGACTGATCCTAGTCCCAAACTAAAGAATAGGCCATCAAGTACTATTGAGCACTCTGGATAGGAGTGACATGTAGTCAAGTTTCAGAACCTTTTTTTGACTTTAGGTTCTCCTTTGTATTTAGGCTTCTCCCAGTTACCCTAGCCTTTGGCTATTGCATCTAGGCTTCCTTCTCTCAGTCTTTTAAGACTGTGGCTAGTGCAGGTCCCAAGTAAATGACAGGGTATATATAAGCCCTCTCTATCTCTTAAATCTATATTAGCATCCTGCATTGTAAATCCCAGGATTGAGATTCTGTGTGTCTTCCCAGATTAATCTTTTTACTTCGATTAAGGAGCCTATTATAACTACTTTGGTAGGTCTATGTTTTTTTAGGTTGACAATAAGTATTATTGAAAAGAATTAACATTTGATGGAAATTTTAGCTTTGGGAAATGTGGAATTTCATATGTTTCTATTATTGGGAACAGTGGTACTAAAACTGCAGTCTGATTTGAAGGTAATATAAAGTAGAAACTATAGTAAGTTAGGACTGCCCTGAAATTATTGAGTTCTTTGTGAAAATTAGATTTGAACTAAATTTAATTAATGTGCTCTTAAAAAGTGGGCTAACTGGGATAGATTAAAACTTAATATGTTACTGCCACTTTGGTGATTGTGAATTGTTTAAAACAGAAGCTAGAATATGAGAACATTGTATATTTTGCCTTGTTATTTTATTGATTGGATGTAAGTCTCATGCTGAATGATCCTGTATGAAGTTTTCAATGTGATTATTATGAAATGTATATAGAAGGAATTTTGTTATTTATGTGAGCTTATGAAAAGTTTTATTACCAGATTGTACTATGGATAAAATTTAATGCCTGACATGAACTTGATAAGGTTCTCTGTTAGAACTAGTGTTTAAATGGTAAATTTTTTTAAAATATGGATTTCTTTGGGTTATTGATTACACCATTATAGCTTTAAATGCTGAAGGAATGATGCAAATTGTTTGAAGCCTCTCATTTGGAAATGTAATAGATAATACTGTTTTTTTCTGCAAAATTACTTGAGTTCTTAGAGATCTCTGTCCTAAGAAATCTTGGAAGTACTTCATTGGGCATGAGCAGGGCTACTACCAACTCAAATAAATCTTCAGACACTCTCCCAGCATGGTAGAAACTCTTTTAGAAGCCAGCTCTTTTATTTCATTCCCTTGGGAATGGGCACTCAGAAGTCAGTGTTAGAAGTGTTCCAGTCAGTGAGTGTGAAATATATGAGCTCACAGCCTTCCTTTTATCCTGGCTCCAGATGCAAAGATGGTTCTTCCCCTCTTTCATGATTGGCTGGTTAGTTGAGAGTCACCCTTTTATCTCAGAACATGCAATTTACAAATCCAATTGTCCTAATTATTTAAACAGGATTTAACCTGTCGAAACAAGGATAGTTTCAATCCTGTCTAAAATCCTATAGCCTTTTACCAATCAAAGGAGGAGAAAGCTATATACTGCTCTTTCCAGAAAAACAAAACTTTGCTTGTTTATCTCATCAGCCAGATGTACTTCCCTGAGAGGAGTTCATGCTATCTCTGTTCCCCACAGGCATAATTCAAAAGTAAAAATAATACTTAGTGAAATTTATTTGAATTATGATGGCAAAAGCAAGTAGAAGAAGGTGAGAAAAGTGCTGGAATAGAATATGAAAGAAACAAGTTGTTAAGGAACTTTACTCAAAGTCCATTTGAAAGTTAAGGGGCTTATAATTAAAACCCATTGGAAGAAATGTAATATGTATGTTCAATCTAGGACCATGAGGACTTAAGACAGAAAGAAAGTTATATTTGGCTTTGAGCAATGGTGACAACCATGTTTTATGAAACCCCAAATTTACCCTAGTTCCCACAGGAACTAGCCTTTAAGAAACTCCCTGCCTGATCTTTGTTCCAACTGAACAATAGACCTTCAAGCACCCACTGAGCACTCTGGAAAGGAAAGGTAGAGGTGGTCAAATCTTAAATACCCTTTTAAAATGTTCTTAGTTTTTCTTATTGTAGGCCTCTTCCAGGTACCTTAGCTTCAGGCTATAATCTCTTTCCCAAGTTCTTAAGTAACCAGTCAGTTGTTTCTCTTTCATTATATTCCCTAAGGTATAAATAGAACCCCAAGTTCTTTAGGCCAATGAAAATTCCCATTCTTGGTGTTTCCTCATAGTTCTTGTTCTCAGAGTGTCAAGAGCTCTGTGGTATTGTGTATATGACTCTGTGTGATGACCATAAAAGCATTATCTCCCTTGTCCTTATTAAATACATGTTCTTTTATAACCTCTTTGGTGGTTCTGTTTTTTTATTTGAGCTAAAGTTAATTTGTAAACTCCTCGCTATTTTGTGATTTGTTTAATTGAATCTTAAGAACTGTTTTGTTTTCCCATTACAAAAAAGAAAAACTTTTTTTAAAGAGTAAATGAGGGGTGAAGTCATGCCCTACTAAGAATTTCCAGAAAGATGAATTGTAATAGTATGGGAAAATCCTTTCAGTTCGGTCCATTATTGATGAAGTAAGGACTGGAAAAATATTGGAATAAAAATGAGAGAAACAACCACCTACTCAAAGAGAGAGAGACAGAGAGAGAGAGAGACAGAGAGAGAGAGAGAGAGAGAGAGAGAGAGAGAGAGAGAGATGGAGAGAGACAAAGACAGAGACAGAGACAGAGACAGAGAGATGGAGAGAGAGAGAGAGAGAGAGAGAGAGAGAGAGAGAGAGAGATGGAGAGAGTCAAAGACAGAGAGAGATAGATGGAGAGAGACAAAGACAGAGACAGAGAGAGATGGAGAGAGACAAAGACAGAGACAGAGAGAGATGGAGAGAGACAAAGACAGAGACAGAGAGAGAGAGAGAGAGAGAGAGAGAGAGAGAGAGAGAGAGAGAGAGAGAATGGGTATTTATGAGTCAGTAGCACACATGTTACAGCCAGCAAGCATTATTCTGGTCCCTGCCAGAGATACCCACCCTCATTCACCACTGGCTGGTCACTAGAGTTACCATCTACATATGGACACTAGCTAATCAGAATGTGCAATTTACAAACCCAATTATCCTAATTATTCAAGTAGAGTTTAACCAGTCAAAACAAGAATTGTTATAATCCTATCTATTTGTGTGATGTTTTTCTTCAAACAGTCAGAGGAGGAAAAAGTTTTATGTTGCTCTTGTGTTTCAGTTTCTACACTTGTCACTTCTAATCTCATCAGCCAGCTGTAGTTCCCTGAGAGGAGTTCATGCTATCTCTATTCCTCACCAAAACCAAAACCAAAACCAAAAAAAAAAAAAAAAAAAAAAAAAGACCCACCTGCTAATCATTATGTGGTAAAGCTAAAAGGGAAAACTCTTGCAGAATTCTTTTATCTCTAAGTTTTCAATCTGTATGAGCAAGGTCACCCATCAGTCTTGGAGGGAGAAAGCTTGCTTGGGTTATGGAATTTCTAAACAATGAAGTTGAATTACTAAGAATGTACAAGTCTCCTTATAATATAGAAATGATTTCTAATGATTGATTTTTAGGTCCAGGAGAGTTTATAATTTAAGGAGAGGAGAACTAAGTGAAATCTCTTATATGTGTGGGAGCACTAGCAAACTTTTATTATTATTGCAACTCCATGAAAGTAAATTTAATTGTATTTAGCCATAAGCTGTGGGTAGTGAAACTTGCCATTAGAGGCAAAAACTCTTTGGGTTTGCAACTACTGTTATCTTGAGTTCTGAATTCAGGTACGGTTGTCAGATGAATCATTACGTTGGTAATCCACCATAAGAGAAAGAACCACAAGTTCCTCAGAAGGAGCATGATTTGTGATGGGTTGAGATCTTCATCTGGGGAACTTGAAGGGACACCTCAGCACAACTGAGGCGAGATCCCACCTGATTTATGTTCCCAATTTTGTTATTTCTTTGAGAGATGAAGTTCAGAAAGATGGTAAACTCCTCTCTACAAAGTACTAAAATGGAGTCAAGGAGCCTCTCTGTCAATGCAAGGTAAGTTTCATGTTCCCAACATAAGCCCCATTTCAGATAGATAAGATTGAAGCTGTTCTTCTTTTGATGGGTTAAAGGGCTATAGGATATGTATGCAGATAGGACTGAAACAGTCCTCGTTTTGATTGCTTATAACCCACTTGAATAAATTTTGTAAATTGCACGATCCAATTAGCTAGCTTTGGGGATAAGATTGCAATTCTCAAAGTAACCAGCCAATGGTGAATGAGAGGAGAGAGCATCTTTGCAGCAGGGACTAAGATAAAATTATGGAGCCTGCCTGCTCCTATTCTTTGCACCTGTTGGCTGGCTGTAGCCTCGGCAGCACTGGCTCTTGAGTACCCATTCTCCCGAGGATGAAATAAAAGAGCCTTTGACACTCCACTCTAAGTTTAAGATTCTTTCAAGATTCTTTTGAGTAGGTGGTCGTTACTCTCATTTCCTTTTGAATAGTTCCTGCCTGATTATTCCTGAATTTGGCTCTTACCTGAACTCAGAGTTAAGGATGCTGGTGTACCAGCGACGATGAATCATTCTGTGCCTTTAAGTCTTATGCCTCAAAGGAGCAATTTTGATGCTGTTACAATCCTGTCCTTATTTTTTCCTTTTATAGCAAATTTCTATAATCAGAGTGTGTAGATAGAATCCTCTCCCCTCCCCCCCAGCCCAGACCACCTCGCCGCAGGGCTGGATGTCACGTGAAGGCTCCAAACAGAAGTCACAGGTGAAGAGCCCCGGAACATGACCCGGAACTAAAGGCTACGAGTCGGGGTTCAAGAGAAAGGATAAAGCTGTGGTGGGAGACACATGGGTCTTTTTATTCCCTTGGAGGCGGCAGTGGAGCACCGTGCCTGAATCAGCCAGCCGTGTGGAGAGCCTGGCGGTGGTAAGTTAGGTTAGATTAGGCTTCAATCTGCTTTCTCTATCTTATTAATAAAACTTGACAGAAAATAAGAAGCTGGAGTTATTGTTATTAATTTTAATTTTGCAAGAGCAAGTGTTTAATAGAAGATACGAGCCAAAGCAAATATGTTAGCCGTTTTCAGTCTGAATATGTAATTATTCCTTATCCCAAACAATGAAAGTAAATTAGCATTTGGACTTGTCATTTGCCTATTTATACATAGTCATATATAAGATTTGTCCATATGAATGTAGTTAACAACTGAACATGTTTTACTATAGGCAACACATTTGGTATACATTGTTCTCCATACATAACTGGGAATTATGTACTTGACTGTTTCTATACTCCACCTCAAGTTTTTGTTTCATTTGGAGTATAATCAGTCTTTTTTTTAAACCTTTACCTTCTGTCTTGGAATCAATACCGTGTATTGGTTCTGAGGCAGAAGAATTCTAAGGACTAGGCAATGGGGGTCAAGTGACTTGCCCAGGGTCACACAGCTAGGAAGTGTCTGAGACCAGATTTTGTAATGCAGGACAATAACAAAAAACAGAGCCATAGCTGTAGGTATAAAACATATAAATTCCACCAGTGTTGTGGCGCACCATGTGTAATAGTCATACAGTTCTAGTATTTGGTGAATGAACTGAGGCATTCTGTGAAACCAAAATTCAATTGCTCCCTGCATAAAAGACCAGAGAAGCATGGAGAAACTAGAGACTATAAACAACATCCTAGCAAAGCCCATTTTCAGTATCCTTTGTAGGTAATTGACCTAACTGTGCTTGCCAAACTGTAATAGGTAGATAATGTGGCTGATAACAGGGGAGCTGGTGGTACAAGTGTGTCACCTGGGCCTGAGAGCCAGTAACTTCAGTAGCAGGTGATTTGAGACTGTCAGGGATGTGTAGCCTGAGCTGTGATACTCAGTTGGTCTCCCTACTACCTATAGGCTCCTTTAAGGTGGAGAGTGAGAGGCCCCTCCCTGCTATAGTGAAAGCAGAACTCAACAGGAAGTGAAGCTCACACACTTCCTGAATAAAATGGATGCTTGCCCAGTACTTCCTTAGAGTCAAGTGCTTGCTATTCTCCCCTCTCCTCAGCCCCTTAGCCCCAAGATGATGTTATAATAACTATAGAAGTTCACAGTTTCAGGCTAAGGGTTTATTTTAACAAGGAAGGGAAAACTGAGGTAAGAGGGTTTAGGGCTCTCGAGAGACTGTTGCTAGGGGCAACTGGCAAGTGTTGGCTATGGACCTAGGAGGTAAGGCCAGGCTGAGGGAACCAGCCCTCAGCCAGAGATAGTTTAACACTGCCCTGATGTTGTTTGGTCCACCAGCTGGACAGATATAGTTGATGAATTGGTTTGGGGTGTCCCTCTTGCTAGGCTGCCCTAATCTAAATCCTGCCCACGATCCACAACCCAACTTCCCTTCAACCTCCCGGGGTCCCCAAAGGGGAAACCAGGGGTAGCTGGGTGTCTGGGTGAGGTCAAGAAAATCAGAACCCCCAGGTTGGTTCTGCAGGGGTTTTTATAGTCCCAGCTCAAACTGTCAGCTCCTGGGACTAGCACCTGGCAGGCCAGAGTTCCATTCTCCTAACTGACAGGATTGCCTAGGGTAATTTTGCAAATGCAAGAGATCTTGCATAAATCCTGCATTACAATTTGAACCCAGGACCTCCTATCTGTAGGCCTGGCTCTCAATCCACTGATCCATCCAGCTGCTCCTATACTCAATCTTTTGTAAGTTAATTCATTTGTGTAAACATTGAATTTGAGGATGGAGAAATTTATTTGCAAAATGTGTTGTTGCATGTGTTTTTTATATATAGTACTAGATCCCTAATAGTGTCCAATTCTTCTAAAGGCATTGGAATGGAAAGTTTTGAGAAAATAACAGGTTAGATGATCCTGAATGTTAAATGTAAATGATGGGCATGTAAAAACCTAAAATCTCTTCATTTTAACTGATATTTTCTATTGTTAATAAAATCAGAACCACAAGGTTTTGGATGGTTTTTAACCACCTCAATTGGGTATTGAAGAACTAAAAATTTAAAAGTTGTACTAATTTGTATTGAGACTTGCTTTGTAAAAGATTTTAGCAGGAGCATCTAAATAATCTTTATAAGTAATTTGGAACCAAAAAAGCAAATATACTACTTAGATATCTAAGAGAAGGTATTTTTGAAGATAAAACAACCACACAAGACATCTGAGATCTGAAAAGAAATTTGTGGCCATTGGGGATTAGTTACAAAAAATGTAAAAAAGATGATGTTAATACTGACCTTCATAATTATATTGCTTTGGGCTTTTGTTTCAGTGTATTTGTATATTGAGTTCTTTTTCTCTTTCTTAATGTTTCATGGCTATTATATACTCATAATGGATTGTGACTAAAAATTATGTCCTACTAAGTTTGTTCTTCTTTTTTGACCAGTGAAGGCAAATAGCCCCTCAGCCCCAAAATGGGAGAAATGTTAAGGATTACCAAGTTTCTAATGACTTTTGTGATATTTATAATTGCTTTAGAACATCAAGATTATGGAATGGTGACAACTTTGCAATATTCTGGTCCAAAAAGTCAGCATTCCTTGAACAGTGCCCATACTTTCCTCTATCTTAGCAAAGTTGCATCCTAAAGATGGACAGTATATTTCTTGTGCTAGGTAGAAATTTCCTATATTGCCTAATCATAAAAGACCACTCTCCCTTTTGTTTTTAAACACCATATCAATCTATACCATACTCTGGTCTCTTGTGGGGCAGGCCTTGAGTCTATCCACCCAACCCCACATCTCTACATGTATTTTTGAATACTCTAGATGGAAATAAACATTTCTGCTACAGAACTGTGTCAACACACAGTTTTAAGGTTGACAAGGGCCAAGGAGTACACAGATAAGTTCATAAAAGGTTTGGCAATTTTTACTAAAAAAAAGAGATCTTGAAATATATTTTGGGGCAGCTGGTTGGACAGTAGATTGTGTGCCAGACCTGGAGGAGGGTGGACTTGGGTTCAAATTTGACCTCAATCACTTCCTTGTTTTGTGGCCTTGGGCAGGTCATTTAATCTTAATTGCCTAGCCCTTGCTGCTCTTCTATTTTAGAATTCTTACTAAGCCAGAAGGTAAAGTTAAAAAAAGAAAGAAACAAATACAATTATTCCAAAAGGCACAAAGCAAGAAGAAGTTATTCTGTCAGAATGAGTTTTTTGAAATACGAGTATAAGTCCAGAAAAACCTGGAAAGGCAAGTTTATTTGTGTAATTGGAAGGAACTATGGAATGGTATAGTGCTAAGGTTCTAATAGAGGAGAAGAAAGATGATCTCCAAGAATTTTAATGTCTTTAAAGAGTATTGAGAGAATTAAATAAAACAGAAATCCTAGAAGATTCTATTGAGTTTTAAGAGGGGAAAGAGAAGGGAGAATAAAAGAAGAAGTACACTAGTTTGGAATGAAGAAAGAAGTGTTGTGTGAAGAGTGAATCAAACTTTATTTATCAATCAGCAATTTTTAAATTAATCAACCAAAAACTTAAACACCCCTACTTAACACTAAGTAAGGGAGTTCCCAAGTCACTTACTAAAGTGACTGACAACTCCAGAGGCCATGGACAACCCCCTGGGCAGTGCTAAGCAAATTGAAAGACTGCAATTGGTTCCTATAAAGTGGAGGAAGGGACAGGAAGTAATGTGGAAAAATGACTCTAAAAAGTCTTGAACTTCCTGTCCAAGGAGCTTCTCCGGGTGACTTGGCTTTTGGAGGTGGCTTTGGACTTGACCTTCAGCTTGGACCTTGACTTTGGCATTTGGACTGCTTCTTGGAGGACTGCTCCTATATCTTCTCCTTTGGACTTCATCTTGGGTGAGTGAGTAGCTGGCCTTCCTTTCCTGGCTTCTGGAGAGATTAGTTCCAGAGAGGCCTTCCTTTCCTGGAAGATGCTGCGTTGTTGGAACGCTTTCATAAGACACCATCAGGTCCTCTGGCTGAGCTGAACAATGGAGCAACATTTAGTGTGATAGGCAAGACATTTTCTCTACCCTCTTCTTACATTTCTCTACTTTCACTCTTTCCATCTCTTTGTAAATAAAAGCTACTAAAAGTCACTTTGACTTGAGCTATAATATTTTAAATCGGTGACCATAATATTACTTCAGAATTCTCATATTTAGTCAAATCCTAAGTTTAATTTCTTACAGGTGGAAAATGTTACTTCATATAATTGAGGTGCATGAGAAAAAGATAAAATAAAGGGGTGTGGGGAGTGGGAATTAGATGAACCTTATTCTTACCTGAAATGGACAAGGGGTTGAACATACAAATACAAAGTATATGCAAATGGCTTGGTTTAGAAATATATCAAACTCAACAGAGAAACAAGCAGTGTTTTTAGTAAAAACTACTAAAATGTTATGGCTACATCTGTAGTTTCTGGTCCTTGTCAACCTTAAAATCAAACAAGCATACAACTCTGTAGCAAAAATGTTCATTTTCCTTGAGAGAATTCAAAAACATGCCTGTGGGGGGGGGGTGGATAGACTCTCCCCCCCCAAGAGACTAGAGGAGGATATAAGTTTATATAGTGTTTGAAAACAAAGGGGAGAGGGGTCTTTTAGGATAAGATAATGTTGGAGGGGCAAACTAAAAGGAAGACTAACATAAGGAAGTGTAAAAAAAAGTGCCCATCACAAGCAAAATTAATTTCTTGATTCAGGAGAGGTTAAAAGGGGAAACAAGCAAGAGCAAGGATCTAAGGTGGGGTTGGGTGGGGCTTAGATGATTGTTTTGACCAGGAGTTCTTAACTCTGGGTCCATGGTCACCCAAGAGATTAGTAAATAGATTTCAGAGGGTCTGTAGGGATCCTAAAGTTGACCATAGGGGTAGGGTCCAGGGGTCCCAAAGTTGGCCATCTCCCCAACTTCTCCAACTTATATTACTCCCCTCCTCACCACCTCCCTTTCTTATTCCCCTTTTACTTCTCTATAGGGTAAGAAAAGATTCTATACTCCAATGAATCTGATTGTTTTTCCCTCTCTGAGCCAGTTCCAATGAGAATAAGTGACAAGTCCATAAGGGCATTCTGGACCCATTGAGGCAAAAGTAGCCAGAAAAGACGTATTTGCAGATGTGCCTCAAGACTTTGGCAAGGACCAGTCTGATCTTGCAGGTTTACAAATCAATGTCTAAAAAAACCTGGCTTTCTTAATTGGCTCAGAATATCCTGACCAGTTACTTACTATCACAAACCTTGAGCTCTGTCTCTGGGACAAGTGGCCTTCAGGCATATCAACTATACCCTGGTACTTTTGTACTTCTAAAGAAACCCTTATGCCAGATAATAGACCAAAGAGTACTTTGAAGATCACTATTAATGAAGTGTATGTACTCCTCAATGCAGGTGACACCTGTGTACTCTAACTGGCATTGAAGGATATGTTTTTGACATGTCCATTCTTCTTGATATATCACTTTCTTTTGATCATAAAATGTAGAAACTGTATAAATGTTGAACCTATAAGCTCAATAAAATGGAATCTGTGATCCCATTCACACCCTCCTAGGCTCTCATAATTCTTAACTAAATTGCACTGATAGATTTTCTGTATCTGTCTCTCTGCTCTCACTTTCCTTTCTATCTCTCTGCACTCTAAGTTCTCAGCCTGCCACTCTCCTCTACAGGTTTCAGCCATCTCTGCAGGTCAGAATGTGCTGAAATCTGACTCCCAGCCAGTTATACCACAGTGACTAGCGGGGGTGGGATTCTCCCAGAACTCCCACTGTGGTTCCCTGTGACTCCACCAATGGCTATTCCAGAGGTCCATCACAAGTAAGGTTTAAGTTTTACCTATCACCACCTTAATCCTCCTCTCCACTATAATAGTCCCCCCCATGCTTCTTTATGTGACATAATTTAACCCATTTTCTTCTCTCTATTTCTCTAAGTACAATGCTGTTTTTCACCCCTAGATTTTTTATATATCACCCTAAACAATTTACTACACACTATGTATGCTTTTTTAAAAACTAATATGATAATGATAACAATTTTTAAGAGTTACAGATATCTTTCCATATAGGAATATAAACAATCTGACCATATTGAAGTCCCTAAATTTTTTCTTTTTCTTATTTACCTTATTATACTTCTCTTAAATTTTGTACTTGGGCAGCATATTTTCTGTTTGTCTGGTCTTTTCTTCAGGAATGCTTGAAAATCTTTTTTTATTAAATGACTATAATTTCACCTGAAAAAATGTAGTCAGTTTTGATGGGTAGGGAATTTTTGGTTGTAAACCTAGTTCCCTTGCCTTCTGCAATATCCCAAGACTTCCAGACCTTCAATGTGGAAACTGCCAGATCCTGTGTAATCCTGCTTGGGGCTCTATGATATTTGAATTGTTGCTTTCTGGCTGTTTGCAGTATTTTCTCCTTGACGTGGGAGCTCTTGAATTTGGTTATTTCTTGGGAGTTGTTATTTGGGAATTTATTGCAAGAAATGATCTGTGGATTGTTTCAATTTCTTTTTTACCCTCTTGTTCAAGAATGTCAGGGCAGTTTTCTTTGATAATTTCTTGTAATATGATGTCTAGGCTTTTTGTTTTTTCGGTCATGACTTTCTGGTAGTCCATTAGTTCTTAAATTGTCTCTCCTGGATATATTTTCCAGGTCAATTATTTTGTGAATCAGATATTTCATATTTTCTTCTGTTTTTCTTCTGTTTATTTTGTTTTATTATTTCTTGATGTCTCATGAAGTCATCAGCTTCTATTTGCCCACTTTTAATTTTTAAAGACTGAATTTCTTCCAAGATCTTTTGATCCTCCTTTTCCATTTGATCCATTCTACTTTCCATGGAATGCTGTTCTTCATTGGATTTCTGTGCCTCTTTTTCCAGTTGACCAATTTTGCTTTTTATTATTTTCTTTTTGCATTACTTTCATTTCATTTTCCCATTTTTCTTCCACCTGTCTCATTTAATTGGTGACTTCCTTTTTGAGTTCTTCCAGTGTCTGAGATCAAGTTCCATTTTTCTTTGAAGTTTTGCATGTGGTCACTTGGATCTCACAGTCCCCTATTGACTTTGTGTTTTGTTCTTTGTCTCCACAGAAATTTTCTAGAATTAAGTGGGAGTTTTTTGTTGTTTGCTCATTTTCCCAGCATTTTTTCTTTTCTTTTCTCTTTTTTTTTTGCCTCTGAACTGGAAATTCTGAAAGTTGCTCAGTCTGTCTCTTTTGTTGCTGGCTTACAGGGCTCAGCACTGAGCTATTTTTCCCTGGGGCTAGATCTTTACCTCAATGAAGGATTGAAAAATCCCAGTGCTATGGACTTCTGGGCCTCTCTACAAGCCAGTGCCAGGATCTGGGACTTCAAGGGGTAGGTCTGAGATGCTCTGTTGTTGGTATAGGTAGGGTCCTGGGATCCTGAAGTTGGTCTATGCCCAGACTCAGAACCTGGTGCAGTAGATAGGGCTGGTCAACCAATACTCCTCTGTGTGCTGTTTTGCTTCCAGTTCCCCTTTATCCTATGAAAATCAACTATCTCTGCATATCTTTCAAGTTGTATTAGGTGGGAGAGCCCTCTTACTTTGTCCTGCTATTGGTTTTTGACTCCTGTTGTTTTGAAATGCTTTTGAATATAATAGGGAGGTAATGGACCAAAGAAATAGAGATACATTTTTGGACTTGGTCGATGGTAATTCATTTTGCTTGATAAAAATGACTTATTATAAGGCTTTGTTTTTGTTTTTCCCATAATCTTATTTGATGGAGGGTTAGGGAGGCATTGATGTCAAGGGATGGAGGCTCAGCAATCATGATGAAAAAACATAGCCAATGTAGCATTTTTTAAATGTATAGAAGAGAACAGAGGAAATTTGGAAGCAAACAAAAACAAGCAAATCAGTTTTGAAAATAATATGTAGAACATATTTTATACTTTTTGAAAAAGTGGTGTAAAATGAAGATTCATAATTTCATATAAAATTCTACTTTTGTGTTCTCTGTATATGGAAATACTTCTTTTTGGTGTTAAAGTTCAGATACATTTTTTAAAATACAAGTATGATCTTAATATTTTTAGTCTAATCCAATACAATGAACATTTATCAAGTCAGTTAATAAACATTTATTAAGTACCTGCTCCATGCCAAGCACTGTTCTGAGCACTAGAGATACAAAAGAAGTGCCATTTACAATGGTTTTTTAATTAGTTAGGACAAAAAATAATTTTGATACGGATTATTTTGTGATAGCAATGGTCATATACACTATTCTACTAAAATTAGTTTGAGGAATTCTGGGAAGATGGTGGCTTAGACAGAGCAAATCTTAAAACCTCCATACCCTTTCCACACTGAGACAGTAAATAAAGAGCTTCGAGAAGAAAGAGGACCAAATCTAACAACAGGACAGAGCAGGGGATCCTACTGCTGGACAACTCAAGAGGTACACCAAGAAAAAGGCTTGAATTCTTGAATGTTTGGGTCTGAGGGTATAGAAGGTCTAATGGGCAATAACCAGGGAAGTAACTTGAATATTAAATGTGGGTCCAGGAGGGTGTGAGGGAGACAGGAATGACAGATGGAGGGACCCAACAAGGTAGGGAGAATGGGTTTTAACTGCTAAGGGAATGACTATTGAAAGAAATGGCAGTTAGGCCCTAACAGTCACACTGCCCCACCTAGGCAAGGGCCAATGGAACCAGCAGGCAAAAGGCAAAAGTTAAAACAATGTTAATTAGGGACACTATGATAAAGGATGGGAATAGGGGTTACTACACTCACAGACTAAGGGCAAACCACAGGGTCAAGGGAGGGATTTGTCTACACTAAACTGAGACCTAAGCAAGACAGGGCCTAGAGAATTGCAGGACAGAAGTGAATATCCTCACAGCAGAGTCCAGACTCACTCCAGTGATGTTTCAGTTCCTCCAGGACCACCTGCTGTACTCTTCCAGGTGGGTAGATTCTGGGAGCTAATGCAGCCCAAGTTGACCTGCAACTCAGTTTGGGATTAATAGTCTCTACCAAAATCTCCCACAAGTAGGTGATGGTCTTCTTTCAGGATGTCTGGTAAACTGAGGTCTCCTCCTAGGATCAGTTGCAACTTGTCTCAACCACCATGGAGTCTCTCTCAGTGAGAGCAAGCCACTTCCTGATTCCCCATTCCATGTGGAATTCTCCAGCCCTTCCTGTTAAATTTCCTAAATGATAACTTAAGTAATGTTCCTCATAACAAAGGGGAATCCCAGGACCCCTTCCCCAAGGGCTGTGCAGAGTCTCCAGCAGCCCCTGAAATCTCCCAGTGGGCTGCTGCACTGGACTGGAGAGAGGACCTTGCTGGTGTTGGACTTGGGGAGTTGAACACAAGCACCAGGGAGGTGGCTAGAGGAGAAAGCCAGAGAAACATAGCAAAAACACTCAGAAGACGGCGATTTAGATGGAGCCAAACTTCAGACCTACAGCCTTTACCACAACAAGATAGAGAACAAAGGGCTTTGAGAGGAAAGAAAACCAGGTCTAACAGCAGGATAGAGCAGGGGGACCCTACTGCTGGACAGCTTTAGCGAAAACACTCCATCTTGTCCTCCTACTTTTTTTCCTCTTCTCTCAAGGTTTTAACCTTAGGGCACATTAAGCAATACAGATGAATCCAGACTTAATCCCATCAATTGGATAGACAAGAAGTCTTCAGAGGGCAGAGAAACTCCAACACCCCTCCCCCATAGACTGCAGAGAAACTTTAACTACAAACCTCCATTGCCAGCTGAGGGAAGATCTTTCATCAAAGCTCATTAAATCCATCTGATTAAACTAGCAGAATAGAAAAGGAAAAAAAATATGAGTAAAAAACAGAAAAAGAGAAAAAAATTATAATTGACAGCTTCTTTCCAGGAAACAAAAAGGGAACAAATGATATAGAAGAAGAGGAGGAAGCTCCAGTGAATTGGACACAGGCTTTGGAAGATCTCAAAATTCAATTAACTCAAGAACTTCAGAAACTCAGAAAGCAATTGAAAGAGGCTGAAGATAGTTTGAAAAAGGAAATACATGAACTAAAACAAGAAAATAAAGTCCTAAAAGCTAAAATTGACCAGCTCAAAAATGAAGCAAAGAAGGAAAAGATGATCTACAAAGAAAATCAGATCAGAAGGAGAAGGACGACCAAAAAGCCAGGGATGAAATTCAGTCTTTACAAAATAGAACTCAACAACTAGAAGCAAATGACTTCACAAAGCAGCAAGAATACATAAAACAAAATAAAAAAATTAAAAATTTGAGGAGCATATGAAACACCTCATTGATGCAACCACAAATCTACAAAACAGATCTACAAAACAGATTTTGAAGAGACAATTTAAGAATTATTGGTTTACTGGAACTTCATGACAAAAGAAAAAGTTTGGAAATCATCCTACAGGAAATTATTCAAGAAAACTGCCCTGACATTCTTGAACAAAAGGGAAAAGTGAAAATTGAAAGAGTCCACAGATCACCTCCTACATATACAACTTCCAGGAATATTATTGCCAAATTCAAAAACTACCAGACAAAGGAAAAAATATTACAAGCTGCTAAGAAGAAGTGATTCAGACACCAGGGAACCACAGTTAGGATAACACAGGATCTGGCTGCATCTACATTGAAGGACTGGAAGGCATGGAATATAATAATCTGGAAAGTAAGAGAGCTGGGTCTATAACCAGGAATCAACTATCCAGCAAAACTGACTATATTTTTGCAGGGGAAAGTATGGTCATTCAATAAAATTGAGGACTTCTAAGCATTCATAAAGAAAAAACCAGACTTAGACAGTTTGCTGCTCAAACATAGAACTCAAGAGAATCACGATAAGGCAATTAAGAGAGTGGTGGTGGTGGGGAGAATCTTTTCTATAAGGGACCCAATAAGTTCAAACAATTAGTATCCCTGGAGGAACAGAAGATATTGGTAAATATTAAAAATTGTTATTATCAACAGGGTAACTAGAAGTTTACATAGAGGGAACAGTGATAAAATGTATAGGATGAAATGTCAGGATATATATTTATGTATGTATGTATACATATATATATATATATATATATATATATATATATATATATATATATATATATATATATATATGACTAGAGAGGAAT
>NC_058131.1:104886661-104895534 GCF_016433145.1 Gracilinanus agilis
TAGACTTTACCTCTTTTCAGCCTTGGAACCAATACATGGTATTGATTCTGACGTGGAAGGTAAGGATTTTTTTTAAAGAATGATTTTTAAACCTCTAAATTCATATACATTATTCAATCGCTTTTTTTCCTCAGGTCCATCAGAGACATGGTATTGCTTTAAAGGTATATTTATGTTTTTTGAAATTCCTGTGATATATTTCATCAAAGCTTCATAAATTTATATTTAAAAGGCACCTTAAAGGGTCATCTATACAAATTCATTCATTCTAAAAGAGCTTGTTCTTGGCTACCTCCAAATGGAACAGAACCTTGAGGGAAGGGGTTGCCTTGCTAGATGGTTTAGCCAAGTTACTAAATTTTGGAAATAAGATAAAAAGGATAAAAATCATGGCCAAACTCAGAACTTGGGAATCTGAGTAAACTACCTGTCCAGAAAAATCAATCTTCCCTGCCAAGTCACTCTTCCCTATGGAGATGGCTAAAGGTAAACTATATTCAGATGCTTAGCCTACGTACAGAGATATGAAATAATTCTAAAAAGGTCACATCAGTGGCCAAGTCAGAAGTCCACTGACTCTGTTAACATAAAAAAGTGTTTTCTACTTATAAAAATGTTATTTATTGATCCTATGTCTAAAGGAGCCAGCTGGAGCCCCTAAAAATTCTTACAAACTATTAATGAAGACTATAAATATCACAGTATGTATGAGGGCACTCAGAATACCTTTTATAACTTACAAAAAAACATAGGGGGCAGCTGGGTAGCTCAGTGGATTGAGAGCCATGCCTAGAGACGGGAGGTCCTAGGTTCAAATCCGGCCTCAGACACTTCCCAGCTGTGTGACCCTGGGCAAGTCACTTGGCCCCCATTGCCTACCCTTACCACTCTTCCACCTATAAGTCAATACACAGAAGTTAAGGGTTTAAAAAAAATTAAAAAAAATATACCAGAGTGGATGTGGTGAGGTACTCAAACAGCTAAAACAAACACTGAAATTGCTCATAGAACAGGGTAGCCTAATTTTAGAGGAAAGGGAAATATGAGAAATGAGCCATAGATTTCAGGTTAAAAGACCTAGAACCTAATTCTGGCCCAATTTCTTTCTATTTATATATCCATGGACAAGTCATTTGAACTTTCTGATCCTTTGTTTCCTCATCTGGATTTAAACAGTTTAAGAACCAGTGATGACCTTGACCTAGACACACCCTCTCACTAAACTAGACCAAAAAATAAAATTCATCCTGGATGTCAACCTTCTAACAATGAACCTTTCCCAACTTGACTATGCTGGTCCTTAGATGACAAAGATACAGTTCATCACCACACCCATGCTCAAAGCCCGTCTAGTTTGGTAAAACCTATTAGAATTTGTGAGACATTTAATGACTTTTAAAAATATAGGGTCACTTCCATATGCCAATGAGATATCAAGAGTGGTCACTGTGGTGATGCTTTCACATTGAGGAATGGGAATAATGACATTCATGCCACCAACTAGCCAGGGATGTTATGATGTTATGAATACTGAATGATCATTCATATTAAAATGTGTGGTTATTACCAAACAGTATATTTTTATTAGTTTTTACCTACTGTATTTCCATGACCCTATGGATTCATTGTTTTATTTTATATATATATATATAAACCCTTACCTTCCGTCTTGGAGTCAATACTGTGTATTGGCTCCAAGGCAGAAGAGTGGTAAGGGCTAGGCGATGGGGGTTAAGTGATTTGCCCAGGGTCACACAGCTAGGACAAATGCTTTTTTAAAAATGTTTAAGTCTTTTGCAATTTGGTTCTAGCCTACCTTTACCTGATTCCCATAGTTAATGTTTTCTCCCTCCTCAAATTATCAAGTATATGTAGGGATGATTCTTTTCTCATTTTCTCAGCTCCCGCCTGCCCTGCCAAGTTGGGTTTCCAGAAAGTAAATGGTGACTTCTTCCCCTCAGGCTACTAGGGTTTGGAGGCACAGTTGCTTCTTTCTTTTTTAACCTTTAAAAAAACCTTATCTTCTGCCTTAGAATTTGTTCTAAGGAAGAAGAGTAGTAAGGGTTAGGCAGTCTTGAGTTAAGTGACTTGCCCAGAGTCACACAGTTCAGAAGGGTCTAAGGCCAGATTTGAATCCAAATCCTCCAATCTCCAGGCCTGGTACTCTATTCACTGTGCTACCCAGCTTCCCATTTGGAGCTTTCTAATGCTCTTCTTTACAAGTCCACACTAGTGTTCTATGTTGTCAATTATCAATTGTTAATCAATTAATCAGCCAGCTTTAATTACTTTCAGAAACTGGTATTTCCTAAGGTAATATAGTAAGAACACTTGGTATAAATATCTTGCTCAACCAGGGCACATTCCCAGCAAGTACATGCAAACTCTAAAGCAAATTTGACTCAAGCTTAAAGTGCATGTAACAAATGGGATATCTAACAAATACTGGAATTCCTTTTATTGAAAATCCTCTTACCCTTTTCCCTTACATAAAGCTTTTATGTTTCTCTTAGGGATGAGTTAGCATTCTACTGGGCTTCTTGTAGAGTCCCAGAGTTGCCTTTCCTCAGAATGTCTAGTCTGTCCTCACCTCCAATTGCAGACTCTGCCATCTGCCAATGCTGTTCCAGGGAAACTATGTGGATATTCTGACCTTTTGAAGTTCATAAGGTCTTTGGTTGTGAGGTCTAGAGACAGAGGCTCTTTCCCACCCTCTCCCCAACACTTCCAAAGGAATTCTATCTCATGGCTTGGCTAGAACTTCTGCCATCACTGAGCTGGCCTCTAATCAGATACTGTTCTTAACTACCTAGTTATTTTATCTATCTATAAACCATAAGGAACTTGCTCTGTAGCATTGTGTTAGTTCATCTACTGGTTTCCAAATTAATTAAGGACTTTTGTGCCTAGTTTAATGCATTTTATTGATTGATTTGCAACATCAGTCCCAAGGGACAAAGCTAGAAAGTGGGAGAGCTTTTGTCTCTTTGGACTCTTCAGTTTTTTCTAACTTCTTTAAGTCTCCTGAGTCTTTTTAGACTTTGAGCAAATCTGCCTTTTAGCATCAAGAAAGAAGATGGAATATGCCAACACCACTTCAGGTTGCTAAAGGAAAAGACTAGGAAAAAGCTGACATGAGAGGAGCTATTGGCCTCCATCATGTCTCTATCCTCAGCTCACTATGCTAGAGACTTCAAAGAACTTCTCCTTAGGTGACATCCAAGACCTTTTCTCTAGGTTGAGTTACCTTGTTCCTAAACAAAGCACTCCTTCACTCCATATCATCAAATATACATTCTTCTAAGGGGCAGCTAGGGGGCTATAGAAGAATATTCTTCTATATATAGAATACATAGGAGAACACAAGAAGTCTTGGGTTCAAGCCTGGCCTCAAACACCCCCTAGCTGTGTGACTCTGAACAAGATTCTAGACCACAATTGCCTAGCCCTTACTGCTCTTCTGCCTTGGAACTGATACTTGATATAAATTCTAAGACAGAAGGTAAGGGTTAAAAACAAATTTTTAAAAGTTCATATTCTTCTATATATACTTTCTCTGACTTATTTTGCTACCAAGTTACATAAATAGGTTTCTTAGCTATATGCTAGTCCCTCAATCAAGATTTCCAGGCCCACTAGAAATTAAAACAAAGAATTAATTCCTAAAGCATTTATTTCTGAAGAATATTTTATAGTCTGTCTAATCTTACTGTTTTTCCAAATCCAAGAAACCAACACTGCACTCTAATGGAATCAATAACAAACCCATCATCTGCCAGATCCCTCTATAGGCCTGTGGTTGTTTTCTGAGGATCAATTAGGCAGTTGTAGAGTAATCAAATGTCAGTTCTTGGCAATGGTTTTTATTTTCAGTTGAAAATTTCCTTTGTGTTTTATTGTGACTGATCCTGTTTCATAATGGGCTTGAATGATCCTTTGGACATTTGACTTTCCAACACCAACTTTTGTATATCTCTAAAATTACTGAAGGGAGTATTTAAACTTCTGCACATTTTCTTGGAGTAATTTACATTTAAAAACCAGAAAATTAAAAATACAACAAAAGAGAATCAGAAACATATAGCACAAAACTCAGGATTCAACTGATACAGAACTAATTAAATGGAAACCAGATCAATTTAGTCTTATCTGATAAGTTCAGTTGTCCCGAGTCAAACAATTTTTTAATTTATTTTTTTAATTTAATTTAACTTTTTTAGAAAAAAAATTTTGCGATGTTTACATGATTCATGTTCTTACTCTCTCCTCCTTAAGCCGCCCTCCCCATAGCCAATATGCATTTCCACTAGTTTCTTCATGTATCATCGATTAAGACCTATTTCCATATTATTAACAATTGTACTAGGGTGGTCATTAAGAGTCTACATCCCCAATCATGTCCGCATCAACCCATGTGTTCAAACAGTTGTTTTTCTTCTGTGTTTCCACTTCTGTAGTTGTTCCTCTGAATGTGGGTAGCATTCTTTTCCATAGATCCCTCAGAATTGTCCTGGGTCATTGCAATGCTACCAGTACAGAAGTCCATTACATTCTATTGTACCACAGTGTATCCGTCTTTGTGTACAATGTTCTTCTGGCTCTGCTCCTTTCACTCTGCATCAATTCCTGGAGGTCTTTCCAGTTCACATGGAATTCCTCCAGTTTATTATTCCTTTGAGCACAATAGTATTCCATCACCAACAGATACCACAATTTGTTCAGCCATTCCCCAATTGAAGGGCATACCCTGGTTTTCCAGTTTTTTGCCACCACAAAGAGCTCGGCTATAAATATTTCTGTACAAGATTTTTCCCCTATGATCTCTTTGGGGTACAAACCCAGCAATGGTATGGCTGGATCAAAGGGCAGGCATTCTTTTAGCTCTCTTTGAGCATAGTTCCAAATTGCCATCCAGAATGGTTGGATCAGTTCACAACTCCACCAGCAGTGCATTAATGTCCCAATTTTGCCACATCCCCTCCAACATTCATTACTCTCCCCTGTTGTCATTTTAGCCAATTTGCTAGGTGTGGTGATACCTCAGAGCTGTTTTGATTTGCATTTCTCTAATTATTAGAGATTTAGAATACTTTCTCATGTGCTTATTAATAGTTTTGATTTATTTATCTGATAATTGCCCATTCATTTCCCTAGCCCATTTATAAATTGGAGAATGGCTTGATTTTTTTGTAGAATTAATTTAGCTCCTTTTATATTTGAGTAATTATGCCTTTGTCAAAGTTTTTTGTTATAAAGATTTTTTTTCCCAGTCAGTTGTTTCTCTTCTGATTTTAGCCGCATTGTTTTTGTTTGTACAAAAACTTTTTAATTTAATGTAATCAAAATTATTTATTTTACATTTTGTAATTTTTTTCTAACTCTTGCTTGGTTTTAAAATCTTCCCTGTCCCAGAAATCTGACAAGTATACTATTCTGTGTTTGCCTAATTTTCTTAGTTTCCTTCTTTATATTCAAGTCAGTCACCCATTCTAAATTTATCTTGGTGTAGGGTGTGAGATGTTGATGTAAATCTAATCTCTCCCATATTGTTTTCCAATTTTCCCAGCAGTTTTTGTCAAATTGTGGATTTTTCTCCCAAAAGTTAATCTCTTTGGGTTTATCATACACTGTCTTGCTGATGTCACTTAACCCAAGTCTATTCCACTGATACTCCCTTCTGTCTCTTAGCCAGTACCATATTGTTTTGATGACCACTGCTTTATAGTATAGTTTAATATCTGCTACTGCTAAGCCACCTTCCTTCACTTTTTTTCATTATTTCCCTTGATATTCTTGATCTTTTTTTATTCCAAATGAACTCTGTTATAGTTTTTTCTAATTCAGTAAAAAAGTTTCTTGGTAGTTTGATAGGTATGGCACTAAATAAGTAAATTAATTTGAGTAGAATGGTCATTTTTATTATGTTAGTTCATCCTATCCATGAGCAATCAATGTTTTTCCAATTGTTTAGATCTACTTTTAATTGTTTGGAAAGTGTTTTGTAGTTGTGTTCATATAATTCCTGTGTTTGTTTTGGTAGATAGATTCCTAAGTACTTTATATTGTCTAGGGTGATTTTAAATGGTGTTTCTCTTTCTACCTCTTGCTGCTGTGATGTGTTGGAAATATATAGAAATGCTGATGATTTATGTGCATTTATTTTGTATCCTGCAACTTTGCTAAAGTTGTTGATTATTTCTACTAGCTTTTTATTGATTCTCTAGGATTTTTTAAGTAGACCATCATATCTCTGCAAAGAGTGATAGCTTAGTCTCCTCATTGCCTATTTTAATACCTTCAATTTCTTTTTCTTCTCTAATTGCTACTGCTAGTGTTTCTAGTACAATGTTAAATAATAGAGGAGATAATGGGCATCCTTGTTTTACTCCTGATCTTACTGGGAAGGCTTCTAATTTATCCCCATTGCATATGATGCTTATTGATGGTTTTAGATATATACTGTTTATTATTTTTGGGAAAGGTCCTTCTATTCCTATACGTTCTCGTGTTTTCAATAGGAATGGGTGTTGTATTTTGCCAAAGGCTTTTTTAGCATCTATTGAGATAATCATGTGATTTTTGTTTGTTAACTTGTTGATATGGTCAATTATGTGGATGGTTTTCCTAATGTTGAACCATCCTTGCATTCCTGGTATAAATCCTACCTGATCATGATGGATAACCCTCATGATCACTTGCTGGAGTCTTTTTGCTAGTATTCTATTTAAGATTTTTTTGCATCTATGATCATTAGGGAGATTGGTTTGTAGTTTTCTTTCTCTGTTTTGGGTCTGCCTGGCTTTGGAATCAGTACCATATTAGTGTCATAAAAGGAATTTGGTGGGACTCCTTTCTTTGCTTATGACAAATAATTTGTATAGTATTGGGATTAGTTATTCTTTGACTGTTTGATAAAATTCACTTGTGAATCCATCAGGCCCTGGTGATTTTTTCCTTAAGGAGTTCTTTGATGGCTTGTTCAATTTCTTTTTCTGATATTGGATTATTTAAGTATTCTATTTCTTCTGCTGTTAATCTGGGCAATTTATATTTTTGTAAATATTCATCCATATCACCTAGATTGATATATTTATTGCCATATAATTGGGTAAAATAGTTTTTAATGATTGTCTTAATTTCCTTTTCATTAGAGGTGAGGTCTCCCTTTTCATCTTTGATACTGTAAATTTGGTTTTCTTCTTTCCTTTTTTTAATTAAATTTACCAGTACTTTGTCTATTTTATCTGTTTTTTTAAAATACCAGCTTCTAGTCTTACTTATTAATTCAATAGTTCTTTTCCTTTCTATTTTATTAATTTCTCCTTTGATTTTTAGTATTTCTAATTTGGTTTTCATCTGGGGATTTTTAATTTGTTCACTTTCTAGTTTTTTAAGTTGCATGCCCAATTCATTAACCTCTGCCCTCCCTAATTTGGTAATATACACACTCAGTGATATAAATTTTCCCCTTAGAACTGTTTTGGCTGCATCCCATAGGTATTGGTAAGAAGTCTCATCATTGTCATTGTCTTCAATGAAATTACTGTTTCTATTATTTGTTTTTTTACAAACTTATTTTGGAGAATCATATTATTTAATTTCCAATTAGTTTTTGGTTTGCCTCTCTATGTATCCCTCGTAATAACTATTTTTATTGCATTATGATCTGATAAGGTTTCATTTATTATTTCTGTTTTTCTGCATTTGTTTGCCATGTTTCCATGCCCTAGTACATGGTCTATCTTTCTGAATGTTTCATGTGCTGCTGAAAAGGTGGTATATTCCTTTTGTCCCTATTTATTTTTCTCCCTATTTCTATTAACTCTATTTTTTCCTAGGATTTCATTTACCTTTCTTTTCTCTTTCTTATTTATTTTTTGGTTTGATTTATCTATATCTGACAGGGGAAGGTTGAGTTCACCCACTAGTATAGTTTTGCTATCTATTTCATCCTTGAGCTCCGCTAGCTTCTCCTTTAGAAATCTGATGCTATACCATTTGGTGTATACATGTTGAGTAATGCTATTTCTTCATTGTTTATACTGTCTTTTATCAGGATGCAATTACCTTCCCTATCTCTTTTAACCAGATCTATTTTTACTTTGGCTCTGTCGGAAATCATGATTGTAACTCCTGCCTTCTGTTTCTCAGTTGAAGCCCAATAGATTTTGCTCCAGCCTTTTATTTTTACTCTATGTATGTCTGCCTGTCTCATGTGTGTTTTTTTTGTAGATGACATATGGTAGGATTTTGGTTTCTAATCCACTCTGCAATTTGCTTCCATTTTATGGGAGAGTTCATCCCATTCACATTCAGAGTTATAATTGTCAACTGTGTATTCCCAGACATTTTGATTCTCTCTCCTTGTTCTGCTCTTTCTTCTATCTCTATTTCTTTCTATACCAGTGTTTGTTTTTAATCAGTTCCCCTGATTCCCTCCCTTCTTGTACTTCCCTTTCTCCCCTCTCCCTTCTTATTCCCCTCTTATTCTTCTTTAGGATCTTTTTAAGCTACAGCCCCACCCTACGTAGTGTTGCTTCCCTCCCCAGCAGTCCTTTTGTTACCCTTCTACTTCTCTATAGCGTGTGAATCAATTCTCTTCCCCAATGGATTTGATTATTCTTCCCTCTTTAAGTTAATTTCAATGCACTTAAGTATTAAGTATTTCCTCTCTCCAACCAATTTACCCTTCCAGTGTATTGATCTTCTCCCCCATTTGCCCCACGCACTTCTTTATGGAATATAAATTTACTCCATTTTGTGTGTTTTCTCATTTTTCTTATTGTTTATCTCCTTTATTCCTCTCTAGTCATATATATATATATATATATATATATATATATATATATATATATATATATATATATATATAT
>NC_058131.1:104898459-104960516 GCF_016433145.1 Gracilinanus agilis
TATATATATATATATATATATATATATATATATATATATATATATATATAAAAGAGGATTTGTATTTTACCCTGGAGACAACAGAGAGTCTTTGAAATATCTTAAACAGGATACAGAAGTGGTCAGATGTGTGCTTTGGGAATATCCACTCAGCAGTTATGTGAAGGATAAATTGAAGAGGGAAGAGCCTGGAAACGGTAGGAGTCCAAGAAAGGTGCTATACGAATACAGGACATTCTAATTTTGTCTTCTTGGGAATAAGTATTTTTAGATGCTGAAGTAAGGACGACAACACATCTAGAAAAAGTATGTCTGGTTCTATTTTTACGTTCTGAATGGGGTGTCATCATTTCCAAATGTGAACAGGAAATATGTCATATGCCATATGTTTTCCAGTGTATGGAACCATGCCCATTTCCATGACACATCTTAATATAGCACAATAACAAAGAGGTTACAATGGAAATGTGCACTACTGCAAAATTCCCTTCCCCCTTGACACCTGAAATTTAGACAACCTGGTAACAGAGAAGCCTTAGATTATTTTTCAGGGACAGAATTGTTCAGCCATGTCTGACTCTTTGTGACTCATTTTGGGTTTTGTTGGCAAAGATACTGGAGTGATTTTGCTATTCCTTCTCCAGCTCATTTTACAGATGTGGAACTGAGGCAAGCAGTATTAAGTGGCTTGCCCAGGGTCATACAACTATTAAGAGTCTGAGGTCAAATTTGACCTCAGGAAGATGAGTCTTCCTGACTCCAAGCCCTGCCCTCTATATTACTATATCACAGTGCCCTCCACTGTATCACCTAGCTGCCCAGGTATGGAACAAATGAATCTTAAATAAACAAATTAGCAGACTTACTAAAGAGAGATAAATACATTCATTAGATAAATAGATAATTTGACTTCATAAGACAGGATCTCAAAAATTGTCATCCAAAGCCTTTTATTAAGTAAACAGGAAAAGAAAGGCATGAGGAAGAAAAATTTGTTTGACAAGTAATTTGCCTTTATCTCTCCTCTCTCTCTCTCTCTCTCTCTCTCTCTCTCTCTCTCTCTCTCTCTCTCTCTCTCTCCCTCTCATTTTTTCTCCTTATCATTAAATGCTTAAGAATTATAGTTTTTAAAAAGCATTGTCCCAGATTATGGGCATCTTTGCTACATGCTGCTTAGCTAGGTTGATCAAAACTTTGTCTTAGAGGGTTTGATGCCTGTCCCATAAGGATAAATTTCCTGCCCTCCTACACTTTAATGTACTGACATAAACCTGTCAGAACAGGATGAAAATTCTGTGTAAGTACTCTTCAGATTAAGCAACTAAAATCAGGCTATGTTTTTATGCTTGGCACACATACCTTGGCTACCATTGATGAGGAAAAGCAGCACAGTTGGTCTCTGAGTCACAAAAGTGAAGGAGTAGTAAGTATTCAGTGCTGAGGATTCATCTAAACACCCGAACTTCAACACTTCCTTCTGATGTTACCAAGTAGGAGGAATATCCTTTTAAGGGAAATCTGAATTGGGCTACCACCTGTCATCTAGGGGCTTTATTTCTTAGGAACAACTGGTAAAATGAATATTTAACATGGCAGTAGTTGGAAAAAGAGATTCCACTTCTCCTTTTATGTGCAAACTCCAAATTTGAGTATTGGCAAATACCCTTCTTACTTGTGTAATGCTTGTACATTTCTTTGAATAAATAGTAGATAGCTCAGTGTCCAGTATGATCAACATTCTCCAGAGTGATTTAGGATTAAAATTGTGAAACTAATATCATATTGGGAAATTAGGCAACTTGATTCTTTCTATTACCTACTCATATGGCATCCAACTGTGGGAGGCAACCTGAATTCATCACCTCCTCAAAACCAGCTTGACTCCAAACTTATCTTCATGAACTCTGACTCTCCCCTAAACTCAGCTTATATTTGTATTCTCGTTGCATTTGAAGATATATATGGCTTCCTCTTTGGTCCTACTAGAAGAACAGGCAAGGCTAGGGAAGGAATATGTGGGTAGAATGAGTGTTTAGCAAGCAGGTATCCCAGTGGGACCTGTACAGAAAGAGTGAACCTAAGAACAAAACAAGTTAATCACCAAGGTAGATAAACAGCCCTGAGTCTCTGCAGATCTAAAGGACAAGGCATACACCTCAATAAAGTAAACAAACCAAAGTGGGGAATTAAGTGAGGAACACAGTATAGAAAGTATTATCAGAGTGATCATTGGTGCTGTCTTATCCTATCACTAGATTTTACGTTCAGGGTCATGGTTGCCTATCTTTACTCTCAGTCTACTCAACATAGAACTGTTTTGTTTCCCTACAACTTGGAAATTATATAGCTTTATGTATTTTTCTTTTCTTTTCTTTTTTTAATGAAAGCACAACTAGGCTAAAGAATTGAGGAAACAGCCAGATATTAAAAGTCGATAAAGTAGAAGAATCAATGGAATGATGACAACCTGGAGGGATTTTTTTTAACCTTTTACCTTCTGTCTTAGAATCAATACTAAAGTGGAAGAGCAGTAAGGGCTAGGCATTGGGGGTTAAATGACTTGCCAGGAACCTGTCTTTAGGCCTGGCTCTCTATCCACTGAGCCACCTAGCTTCCTGGGATTTTTTTTATTTTGGTGGAGTGCCACCAGATTCTGCCATTTCCTCTTCAATCAATAACTTCATTTAAAACAGATGACGCATGTTTATAAAGTTTCCAGATGCTAGAAAAAGTAGAAGGAACAATTAACATATTAGATAAGAGAATTGTGATATGAAAAGATCACAAGAAGTTAGAATAATAGTCTGAACAGAAGAAAAATGAAAGATAAATGTATCATTCTTGGATTTTTAAGAAATCAGTTGTCTAAGTATGAGATGGGAGATTTGTGGCTAGAAAGCAGTTCAGGTGAAAAAGCAATCTCTGTGGCTTAGAGATCTGGGCATGGAGGTATGTGCCAGTAATCCTTGCTAAGTTTATTATGAAAATGGCAAGCAGTACAGGTCAAGGTTATCATGCTAATCAAACAGGGACTAGCTTGTGAGTAGCCTCTGTACTTCTGGCTTAGGAGAGATAGGGTTATCCAGTCTTTCAAAAGAAGAAAAGAAGAGAAGCCAAGAGAAAAAGAAAAGAAGAGAAGCCAAGAGAAAAAGAAAAGAAAAGAAGAGGAGAGAAAAGAAAAGGAAAGAAAAGAAAAAGACCTAGAATTTTTGATAAACTTCAAGCTTAATAGGAATCCACAATGTGATATGGCAGCCAAAAAAGCTTATGTAATCTTAGGCTACGATAACAAAAGTTATAGTTCCACTACATTTCGCCTTAGTAAGACCATATCTAGAGTACTGTGTCCAGTTGTGCCCTAAGTATGTACTCTTATTCTATAGCAGACAAGCGGTGCTATAGAACTCAGTTTTCTCTTAGGGCACAATATGAAGTTTTCTCACCACCGTGGTCCTTGTCTTCTGGACATTCCATAGTTCATCTGCGGATGATACTTCCTAAACTGTGGTGGCCAGAACTAGACACTCTGCTTTAGCTATTGTAGTCTAAGCTTATTTTAGCATTTTTGACTTGAAGTCGATAAGAAATTCCAAGTCCTTTCCTTTTCTTTCTCTATAGATAGATACAAATATAAAAAGATATCTATCTCTAGACATATGCATATATATAATCACATACACACATATATATATACACTCAAAGCATAATGTTATTTATATATGTGTGTGTATTTGTATTTGTGTGTATGCATGTAGATACACATAAATATACACATATCAGCTCAGGTATGAATTGGACTAGGTAGCCTCTATGGTTCTTTTAGATTTCTGAAATTCTATGATTCTATGAAAGCTATAATTTTCTTATAATCAGTCTGAAGAAGCTTCTTTAACATTCTTCTTCAGTAAGCTTCTATTTCTGTCTTCCACCCTGCAAAAGGGGAGTGTGAAGTAGATCTGGGAGTCCTTTCAAGTATCAAACCCTGCTCCAACACCCTTTACCATGGTTGAGTCTCACCAGATTACTTTCTAGAATTTCAACCTAGAAAAAAATATTTACACTCTATAACCTCAGTCTTGGAAAGCAAGAACACTAGTACCATTAATAGTGGATGAACAACAAAATAAAAATAGGACAAGTTGGAATAGGATTTATCATTGTTAAACAGTCTTAGGAGGTATATAGCATTGCATCTCTTTTACAGAATGAGAAACTGAAATTAGAAAGTCAAGTGAAGTACTCTCAGATCAGAAAGAGTATCTAAAACAAAATCCAATTTAATCCTATTTTGCAGACATTAGACTGTAATGTTCTTTTCGTTAGAACACCTTAGCCAAATGCCAATTATGGGGAAAAATATTCCTCAAGCTCTAGTGTTTAAATTTAGAAGCATTGAGAATTCACAATGGGAAAATACATTTAAAGAACAATGTCTTAAATAAATTGTCATCTGTGAGCAAATGTGTGGGACTTGGATATTCCTAGAACTGAGCCAAGCAGTGAATTCATTATTATGGGAAGAAATTTGAAGTAAGGCAAATCCTAAAATGAGAAATACTTTAAAAAATATTTCAGTGCTGGCTATTGCCAATGCAAGAATTTCTTTTACTTGACTATGCCTATTTGTTACAAGTTTTTATCCCTCAAAGGACAGGGGGTAGGATAAAGAGGAAATAAATTTTTATTAATTGAAAAAATAAAATATATAACTTTTTTTTAGTGCAAATTAAAACAGCTTTTATGTTCTACATCACACCAATCATGTCTTATTTGGATATCAGATGTGTAAGTAGATGACTGGAAGAATGGTGATGTCTTCAAGAGAATTAGGGAAGTTACAAAGAGGGGAAGGTGATAGAAGGAAAGGTCCTATATGTAACAAAACAGTTATAGAATCTGTCTGTGGGTAGGAATGTTAGCAAAAAACTGTAAAAAAAAGTGGAGAATGAGTAAATAAATTGTGATATATGAGTATAAATGAATATTGTGTAGGAGAAAACAGCAAATATGAAAACATATTTGAAGCAGAGAAAGACGTAAACTGGTGCAGTCAAATAATTGGAATTAGGAGAAAAATATATACAATGACTATAATGATATAAATGACAACATTAAAAGGCAGCCAAAGAAATTATTTGCAACCAAATTTGATTCCACACAACAGATGCTGAAACATATTTCCTTTTTCTCTTAAGAAAGATGAGAGCACTGAACAATGGAGCTATTTTGTTAGTCAGTTTTGCTTAACTCCTTGTTCCTAGAATGGTTTTAGTAGCCGGGGTGGTAGAATGTTGGAAAATGACTAAGGTATAAAAAACGAATGTCCCCAGAAACTTTAATATAACAAACAAAATAAAAAAAAAAGAATCAATAAAACATCTTTATATGTATGTATATTTTAAGGAAAAGAAGATATTTATAAAGAAGCCACCCCATATACTGTTGTATCCGTTCAAAGGGAAAATGTCCTCATGGGAAAAAAGCTACGTTTAACAAAATAACAGATAATTATAACCTCCCTGTTTCTTTAAGGCTAAATTTAAGTTGCTTAACTTTTCTGAATAAGCAGCTGTAAGAGGCATAAATAGGTTTATTATTAGGCCGAGTGCTTTGGCTATCCTAAGTACAGCGTTATTTTTAGCTCTATTTACATAACCAATATGTTTAAAAGCAAAAGATGGAAGAGATGTCATTTTTCAAAATCATTTGATTTTTCAGATGTGCTTTAGCTGCAAAAAATGTGCAGCTGAATGTTTAATGTCCCATCCAATTCAATCCATATGCTGAAATTAAGCTAAACTAATGTAATTGGTAATAATTATTGATTTATTTTAGGGTTTTAATATCAGAAAATATAATGCAAAGTATTATGATATTATACTAAGAACGCTGAATTATTAAGTCTGTACATTAAAGCATTCAAATTGTCCAATTGGATTGGGCTACTCCCAGAGGGCCACTGGACACCTGATCTGTGGCCAGTGGGGTAACTTGATCCTTTTGCACTTTGAGAGAGAGATGATGCTGATGCCCTTGGAAACGGCTTTGTAGGCTGGCCTCATGGGACTTGGTCCAGCCTACTATATGGAGGCTTCCCAATTCTGATTCTACAGAAATAGCACCCTTCGAGATAAGGAAATGGTATTTAAGTTATCCAGAAAAGATAGAGATTTAGAAAAGCCTACCACATCGTAGATGCACAGTCACTATTTATTGAAATAAGAAAAAGTATTAGTGGATCAGGTAAATTGGCACCATGATTCTAAGAAACAAAGGCAAACAGAGGCAAAGAGGATCAGATTCTGCTTACAGGCATTTCAACTGCTTATTAAACAACATCTTAAAAAGGTAAACTGACTATCAATATTTTGAATATTGAATACTGGTCCATTATGTTTTCAGTTATGTCTACATACAGATGACAATCACTATGGACAATGTCATCTTCCATCATGAGTCATAGATAGTCATGGGAATATGTATCTGTCATCTTCTATGATGAGCCAAAAATAAATTGGTAACTCGAGGAGACTTAGTAAATACATTTGTTGGTATAAACATTTTATAATAAAAATAAAATAAAATAGGATTTCAATTTCTTTGTTTCACGTAACTATTTTTGGTGATCAAATTTTATACTATCTCTCTATATTAGAGGAGAAAATCTGGCCATAGCACTTAAAAAAAAATCTTTACCTTCTGTCTTTGAATCAATACTAAGTATCAGTTCCAAGACTGAAGAACTAGGTAATTGGGATTAAATGATTTTTCACACAGCTAGGAAATATGAGATCACATTTGAATCCAGGACCTCTTCTTTCTAAGCCTGGCTTCTATCCACTGAGCCACCTCACTGCCCCCACAGCACTTTTAAAATGCATTATTTATACTGTACCTGAGAATTGAAACAAGGAAAGAAAAGCCTACTAGGATCTAACAGATTTATAAGAATACAGTCAGGAAGGAAACATCCCTAAGCTTATCGGGTCAGTCGTTCATCTTTGAAGTGGCACATTTGTGATTATAGAAAACCTTATAAAAGTATTCAACTAGACCTGCTAATTCATCAATGTAGGTATTTCCTCTGGTCATAGGGCTCACAATCCCTTCCTGCCTCCCCATCCTGTGTAACTCTTGTCTCTCTTCTTTTCTTCAGTGTGAGCCCTTTCCATATCCCGGAAGTATTCTTGGCTTTCTCTTGATATCATCTACCATGTGGCCGATTCATCCCTTTTGCTCGTACATTTCTATGGTGACAACCTTTGTTCTGATCTCTTTCATGGTTCCTTATTTCCCACGTGTTATAGAAGAGAGCTTAAATGGAACAAATAACAAGAACAACTAACCGAAGACTGATAGCTTAATATATACAGTTGGGCATTATCTGAGAGACTATTTTGACAGAAAAGGCAATCCATCCAAATTTTTTAACAGATATCTTAAGCAAATATAACTAATAATGTTTAGTTATGCCATTTTCTTAATAATATTTTTCTTAATAACCTATGTTTATAAGGCTCTTTAAAGTTTGAAATGCATTTTATATATATATTATCTCATTTCACTTTCACAACAGCTCTCTGAGGCAAGTATGACAAATTTTTTATAGATAAAGAAACTCGGATTCTGAGATACCAAGTGACTTTGTCATGATCACACAGTTAAGTGTTGGTTGTGGGATTCAAATCCAGTTCTTCTAGGAATTACATAAGCATGCAGAAGCAACTAACTATGTGACACAATGGATAAAATGCTGGGCCTAGAGTACAAAGAACTGAGTTCAAATTTGGCTTCAGAGACTTATTAGCTGTGACTGAGCAAGTTACTTAACCTCTGCCTGCCTCAGTTTCCTCAACTGCATGGAATTAAAAATAGTATCTACTTTAGTGGGTTATTGTGAGGATCAAATGAAGTAATATTTATAAAAAATGCTTATTACAGTATCTGGCTTATTCCTGTGCTGCCTTTCTTTAGATTCCACAAATACAGCTAATGTATGTTTATATGCATTAAATACGGTGAATGATGTTTTGTTTGTAAATCAGAGGTTATCTGAATACTAGTTTGTGATGTCAGAGTTCAGTTTATTTGTACTTAAAGTTACTAGGCAAGAAATCCAGGCATCATCTCATATATCATAGCAATAATATGAGTAATGAAACATACCACTTGGATAAGGTTTATAAACCTAACTGAACTTAAATTTTATTTTTATTCTGAACTTAACATTAAGTAAAATGGATATTTCCATTTTAAAAAAAAAGGAAAGGGAGAATTGTTTTCTTAGGAAATTTCCACTTCCAGGGGGCAAGTTCTTTTGGGACAAAAGACAGCTAATAGACTAAGTAGAACCCACAGATATTTAATGTTTTTGAATCTACTTCATCTTGCTCACTAAGAGCAATGTCTTTGCCTCAAATCCTTATTTCTTAGGGAAAGTCCCCATATAAATCTCATCAGTATCTAATTGCCAGAGTACATCTCTTCAAAATTATTTTGTAAAATGGAGATAGCATCTGTCCCACAAGGTAATATGTTTGATATAAATAAGATTATGTTTGAGGGATAAACTGTCAGCAAACCATGACTGGGTTGTTTTTGGTTTGAGGCACGAGCGCATGCGCACGTGTGTGTGTGTGTGTGTGTGTGTGTGTGTGTGTGTGTGTGTATTTCAAGCCCCAAGACCCTTTAGGTCTCCTTGAAAATGATGGGAACACAGGGAAATTGAGAACTAAAGTACTCTGTTAAGTCATTTATAAAGCCATAAACATTTCATGAAATATATAACAGCACAAATAACAGAAATGCTTAAAGTAGAGGCAGCTAGGCAGCTCAGTGGATTGAGAACCAGGTCTAGAGATGGGAAGCCTTAGGTTCAGATTTGAATTTAAATACCTCCTAGCTGTGTGATCCTGGGCAAGTCACTTAACCCCCATTGCCTGGCCTTTACCACTCTTCTGTCTTGGAACCAATACACATTATTGATTCTAAGACAGAAGGTAAGGGTTTAAAAAAAGCATATGGTAACCACCTTACATATGGCTGGCAGCAAGTCATCTAGGCTTTGAATTACCCTATATATTCCTCTTACCCCCACTCCTATGAAAAATGGAAAAATTTTCTACAAAATTCTCTAGAAGTTCTGCCCATTTAGAATTGTTCTCAGATCCCAATTAGTATTTCTTTTAATTATTCATGTAAATTTTTTTTATTTTGTGTTGTTTTAAAAATTAAATTATTTAATTAAATTTTTTTTTACCAATTACACATAATAACAAATTCCCACACAAGTCTTCCTAAGTTATGTGATCTCATCTGAAAATTATACCAAAGTTAGCCACCGAAGCATTGGTTTTCCAGTTAACGGTGGGGGGAGTAGGGAGAATGGGGACATCAAAGTATACAAGACATACCAAAGTATCTGTATATGAATAAATGGATGAACAAATGAAGAAGGATTTGATTCCCTAATTCTTGGCCACCTTCTCATTAGTCCTGCCTCTCAGATCAGAGACTACAGAGATTTTATTTTTTTTTCTGGAGATTTTATTCTTTTTATCTCCAGGCCTTCTGCCTTGGGGATCTGTCCTTCACTTCACTCCTACTCCTGACAGTCTTCTCAGCCTTGTCAGTCTCCATGCAGTTACCGCACTCCCTCCCCTTTCCTTCCTTCTGGAGCCATAATTAAATCAACTCTTTCAATGTTCTTGAAAGGGGAATGTCTAGAAGCGGGTAAAGGAGCAGCCTGGCAGGAAGTTGGCCAAAGGGCAGCGTGGCGATTCTAGGTCCAGTGAGATGTGGTGAACTCTTTATCAATCAGGAGATCAGGGTCCCAGGGAGATAGTGGAACAAACCAACGTGGAAAAGGCTGATCAGAGTCAGTGATTATAGGTATGAAATACAATACAGTGTTCATAAATATAGTTACTTTTAACCATTTTACAATACACATACAGGTACCTAATATGATACTTAATATTTAACATTTATTTAATTTAACATAATTTAATTTAATAATGATATTTGGATATTCATTATATTCAGCTGGACATGGACCATGTAGCAAATATAATCCAATAGATCTAATCACATCCTACATGAAAACAATGCATCGATAAGAAAAGGAATAAAACTCTCAACTATTTCCTGATACACAGCATACAGTAATCCAAAATACAGGCTACATAAAGGAATACAGGATGTGTACATATAAGATAATTCCATTATAACCCTGTATACTTGCATGCATGTCATGGAAGCAGGTATCAGCTTTATACATGTAAATTATACATATTATACATATCAGCTTTATACATGTAAATTATACATACTAGCAAACGTGCTGACATCCTAGAAACACGAGTGAAACCTAGAAGTGGCAGAGCATCACACAATGAAGACATGCCATATACAAGCAGCTCCCTCTGTGCTTTCTCTGCTTACTGACAAAACACACACTGCATGTATTCCAGCGAAGGGTTTGGGCTGGTGACAAGAGGAACCACTTCTCCCATTTTTCTTTTTTTTTTTTAAACCCTTGTACTTCGGTGTATTGTCTCATAGGTGGAAGAGTGGTAAGGGTGGGCAATGGGGGTCAAGTGACTTGCCCAGGGTCACACAGCTGGGAAGTGTCTGAGGCCAGATTTGAACCCAGGACCTCCCGTCTCTAGGCCTGACTCTCAATCCACTGAACTACCCAGCTGCCCTCTCCCATTTTTCTTGAAGCATCATAATGAGTTGTGGCCAAATAGATCTACCAGTTCTACCAGGACTTTCTGAGCCTGTGGATAGCCGAAGGTTACTTTGAGCATCCAGAGACCCATTGGCCATTGAAGTTATATCGAATTTGAATGACTAAATTCTGAATTATATATTTCATATTGAATTTATATATATTGAAGTTATAGATGGCTCAAGTTATCACAGTTTCCAGGTAATATTGGTGCCTTCTGTTCTCCAGGGATCTTAACAATTGGGGCATTAGGGGGTAGAGAATAAATATTTATATAGAATAAGCATTTAAATAGCATCTAATATGTGGCAGGTACTGTGCTAAGCACTTTTTTTTTCTTTTTACCAACCATTATCTCCTTGGTTTCTGGTGAGGTAGGTGCTATTATTATCTCCATTTTATAGTAGACAAAACGGAGGCAGAGATTAAGTGACTTGCCCAGGGTCAACACAGCTTATAAGTGTTTGAGTCTAGATCCGAACTCTGGTCTTCCTGACTCTGGCCCTGGCACTCTCTCCCCTTCTTCGTCAACTGCCTTTGAATTTGGCTAGAAAGGAGTTTGTTCTCTTTTCTACCTGCCCTATCTAGCTGATGAGAGGTTTCTCTGGAGTCAAGTGTCATTCATTTGACTTTCCTGGCCTTTTGGTGGGAACCAGAACTCAAATATCTTTTTTAATTTAATTCATTATTTTGGAGCTATTATCTAATTCTGGTGGTGTCTCTGCTATTGCAGCATTAATGGCTCCTTTTTTCAGTCTTCTTAGATGAGTGTCCATAACGTCTTTCTTTCTACCCCTCCAGGAATCTAATTGACTCCTTAGTAGGAGCCTTTGTGGGGCATTAACCCCTCTCAAGGATTATCTTACAGATTGACAAATTGCTTCATCTTTCAACTACTTGGCATTGGATCAGTGTGCCATCTTGTGCTGTCCCTGGGCACCATGGTTTCTTAGTAGTGGGGAAGTGGTAGAAAGAGTAAGAGGGCCACTACATAGCTACAGAACATTTCTTTCACAAACCTAGAGTACATACTCCCACGGATATACCCACTATCAGTAGACATGTGAAGGAAGTACCTACAGAGGAAAACACACATAGGAAGCACGTGTGGCAAGGGCACACAGGGAAGGACAACCTGTTTCTGAGGATGTAAAGCTATGGACATCTTCTAGTGACATCACTTGCTAGTTCTGCCCATGCTGCTCTTCTGCTTGAAGATTCTCCCTGCCTCTTTATTCTTCCACATTTGCACACTTGTATAGATAGGCATGTCCTGTTCACAAATATTTATTGCATTTGTGCCCCTTCATATATATTCCTTCTTCCACTCTTATGCGGTATCTATTTGTGGAATTGTGTATGACAGAAATTGTTCTAATGCTTCTTTTCTTATCATGTTATATCATTACGTGTTTTCCTTTGAATTAATTATATCCTATGTCTGATTAGAAAAAAAATAAACACAGCACCGGGAGCTCATGAGGTATGAGGGTTTTTTTTGGGGGGTGGATGCACAATCCACAGAATACTTGGACTTGGATGTATCTTTTCTGGGAGTACCACATGTGTGATGTGGTTCAAATGCTAAAGCTAAAATATAATGTTGGCATATACTAAAATAAATGCCTCCACTCACCCTCTGTAATATATTAAGATATTGGATTGGATTTACTTCAGGAGTAATGAATTTGAAGCCATGTTGTTCAAGTTCTCAAGTAAGAATGACTTTGGAATTAGCACTGTAAGAGTTAATGAAAATAGCTAACAAATTGTTTTCTAGTCAATTTTCTGAAGCACTAATGAGAGATTTTTCTATAGCCTCCAAGTGAAAGGGGTGTTTGATGTTAGGTACAATATAAGCAATTAACGAGAATGAATTACGCTGCTTCATAGTGTTCCAAAACATTGTCCCTGCCATCCCTCTTCCATTTTGTATTATGTTTCTGGCTCCTAAAATCCATTCACATTTATTTAGCCCTTTCACATAGCCTCAACTCCCTACATAGTTTATAATTATTCTTCCAGAATTGGTATAAAATGTGACAAATTACTTGGGTTCAAAGTGGGTACGAGGGCAGAGGGAGAAGGAAAATAGAGTTTTGAGGAAAATCTGTTTTTAAATCACAGAAAACTTTAGTTACTTTAAAGGCTATATCCTCTATTTTTCAACTATTCCAAACTTATTCTTCCAGATCCTTATATATCTTCACAGGAATAAAGTAATTTTAGAAAATGGTGTAGTTGTTTTACCTGAAAAGTTTTGGAAATGTCTTCTTATGTATTACAATTCAAACCCTGAATTGTCTTTATGTATTTATCATGTACTATATAGGACTAATAAAAGAAGCCATAATAATACAGGTATCTCTTCTACATTGTGGAGGTTAGGGGTACTGTACCCCTGCAATCTGGAAAATCTGTATAAAAGGTTTTTGCCCTCCCTTCCTACCAGAGGAGTTTGATTTTTTGCTGTTTTTATGGGGTATTTACAGTACTACATTGTAAAATTTGGGCATATTTTATCATAGGTTATATGTAGACCAATGTTAAGATATTTCCACATTTCTAGGCTTTGTGTATTGTCAGCTGCCTTTCACATTCTTTTTGTAAAATTTAACATCTTACTTATTTTAACTTTAAAAAAGAAATTATATATGTTTATAATATTAAAAGAAAATATATTGATATATAATACTACATGTATATTTTATGTATTTCTGAGTTTCTAAACATTTTCTTTGTCACTTGTTGGCTTTCGCATATGTAGCTTTGCAAAACCCCTCCAAAATTCTCATTTAATTTTTATGTACAATATATTTTTATCTACAATATATTGAAATTGTGATGGGGAAAGTCACAATGTGGAAAGCCACAATGTAGAAGGGATACCTGTAATTAATAACAAAATGGCATGGGCTTTTATCCTGAGTTTATCTTTTTAAAATATTCTCCATTGAGCTGTAAGATTTAAAATAAAAAAGAGTCACTCCTACTTATGGTCAACCTCTCCTAAAATTTGTCATGCCATATTGATTTTCTTGTAATAGCTATCATGGGTATTTTGGAACATGGATTTTTTTTTTTTTAAAAAAACCTCTTACCTTCTGTCTTAGAATCAATATCGTGTATTGGTTCAAAGGCAGAAGACAGTAAAGACTAGGCAGTGGGGGTTAAGTGACTATGTAACCAGAGCTACATAGCTAGGAAGTGTCTGAAGTCACATTTGAACTCAGAACTTCCCATCTCTAGGCTTAGCTCAGTCTATTGAGCCACCTAGCTGCCCCCAAGGAACATGGTTTTAATTCTAGATCTAACATGTAATCTTGAGCTCTTAAAATGACTGAAAAAAAAAATAAGACCAGAATATGTAGCAAAGTATAACCTTTGAATGGTGATAAGATTCTGTCTTCTATTTTTAAAGATTATAGCTTTACATAAGTAGAATTTTATAACTTTAAAGGACTTTGAGGATCATTTAGTCCAGTTGCTTAATCTGACAGATGAGGTAACTGTGATGATAAAAACCACTCCCTAAATTTGTCCTACTCTGCACCTCATTTTTGTGTGCATATGTTGCTGGACGTAGGGGCATGGAGGATGGAAGGTGTGGGGCAGAGCTCTCTCTCTGTCTCTCTTTCTCTCTTTTGGTGATCAAGGGCTTTTGCAGGCTAAGCATCTTGGCAGGCTTCGGATTTCAGCTTAGGTATTTTTCTAGATAGGTAAGATTTTCTGTCCCCTTCTTACATTTCCCTTTTTTCATAAATTTCCATTTTTTATTAAAATTACATTTTTTATTTAAACATTTATTAATATTCATTTTTCACCTGTTTACATACTNATGCCCCTACTTTCCCCTTCACCCCTCGCTCTTCCCCCACCCATGGCCAACGCACATTTCCACTGGTTGTAACATGTGTCCTTGTTCAGGGTCTATTTCCATATTGTTGGTAGTTGTATTGGTGTGGTCATTTCGAGTCTACATCCTCAATCATGTCTACCCCGACCCATGCGTTCAAGCAGTTGTTTTTCTTATATGTTTCCTCTCCTGCAGTCCTTCCTCTGAATGTGGGTAGCGTCTTTACCATAAATCCCTCAGAGCTGTCCTGTGTCATTGCTTTCTGCTGGTACAGAAGTCCGTTACATTCGATTTTACCACAGTATGTCAGTCTCTGTGTACTAAAATTACATTGTTGAGAGCTACTGACAGACTCCTGACTTGAGAGTTAATTTTATAATGGTCACCATAATATTTTAATTAATATTACATTTAAAAATTTTACTTTCATTTATTATATAACTAAGTCTTCTAGAAGTGAAGATATCCTGCTCAAAATGCCACAGCAGGAATTAGAGTTCAGGGATCCAGACTGCCAGGTCTCTTTTCTATTATACCACATTTCCTCTTTGCATAGGTTCGTGAAATAATAAGCAATCATAGTAGCAGAGCTAATTATGCAAAATAAAATTATAATGGGCATTTTAGATGACGAGTATTCTCATTTAGATGACAAGAAAAGGAACAGAGGAGTTTTAGAAAGATAGGTTGATTTTAATATGGAAACTCAAGCTGAAGATTTAAATTCAGTCCTGTTTCCCTGAGTCATGTTCAACTCCTTCGTCTCCCACACTCCTCACATCCAAGCAGTTGCCAAGTCTTGTCAAGTCTACCTCCACAATGCGTCTTGAATACAACTCCTCTTTTTCCTCGTGTGGCCATCATTTTCATTGGTCTTACATAATTTCTTGCTTGGCCTATTGTCACGGGCTCCTAATTGATTTCCCTGCTTCCAGTCCTTCCTTTTCCAATCCATCCTCTCTAAACTACCACCAACATGATCCTTTTCTAAAGCATATGTGTGACAGTCATTTTCCAACTTAAGATGCTCCAGTGTTTCCATTTTTCCTATGAGGTAAAGCATAAATTTTTCGGTTTGACTTTCAAAGTCTTTACAATCTAATTCCAGCCTACCTTTAAAAAAAAGCATGTGTGTGTGTATTCTGAACTTAGCTAGCACCAGAAAAAATTATACATTTCCATATACATGATAGAAGAGAAAAAGAAGATTGTACATGAAACTGTGGGACTTTATTATGTAATGCTTATTCTTCTTTTTATTTATATAATAAAATTAACCTTTCATTTCCAAAGCTGTCTGGTTGCCTGTTTCTTTCTGACCTTCCTTCTGTTCTTTTCTCTGCATTTTGAAAGAAGATACTTCAATGAACCTCTTTTCTTTTAAATATGGCCATTTTTCACTTTGTCCCCCACACCGCCCCCAAAATGGGAGGGAGCAGTAAACTTTTATAACAAGCAGAATTATTCAAGTCAAACAAATTGCTAGGCTATTTATGAAAATATATATATCTTATTCTGCAGTTGAATGTTATGTTTTTGTCGGGAGGTGGGTATGCAGTTTACCTTTTCAAATTTATTACGCTAATATTGAAATATTACTATGTCAGATTATTCTTTCCCTTCGCACAAATGTTGTTTTTGTTGTTGTTCAGTTGTTTCAGTCATGGAATTTTCTTGGCAAAGATACTGGAGTGGTTTGCCATTTCCTTCTCCGGCTCATTTTAACAGATGAGGAAACTGAGACAGAGTTAAGTGATTTGCCCTGGATAACCCATCGAGTAAATGTCTAAGGCCAGATTTGAACTTTGGAAGATGAGACTTCCTGACTCCAGGCCCAGCATTCTATCCCCTGTGCCACTTAGCTGCCAGAAGACAACAAAAGTCCCAGGATAGCCTACAATAGCTCCACAGTAATTTCCACCTCTGTCACCCATTGCTAACAACGGCCAGAGCACTACTCACACAAACCACAATCCGGTCAAGCTCGCCTGCTTGGAGTGCATTGGATGCAACATTCCATCTCACTCTCTATGCCTCCATACAAGATGTTTTCCATTCTTGGAATGCATTCCCTCCTCTCCTTCATTTTAGATGCAAGAAGAACAGTGAGGAAGAGCTAAGGTAGATTCAAATGTATTACAAATGTAAAAGGTAGAGTACAAATGAATTCTCAAGGTCAGTGAAAGAATAGAGTTTATAAATAGATGATACAGGAGCCTAAAAGATATCAGAGTAATTGCTCTTTGGGCCTTTGGAAGCAGAGATGTCTATAAAAAGGTACCTGGGATTTCAAAGTTCCTTAGATGCTTGTTAAATAGAAATGTAAAGTTAGACTATTAATTTTCCTGAAACAAGATGTCTCCTACACACTATTATTAAGACTTCACAGGAGTATATAACATATGTAACCATAGAGGATTTTATTCATTGTTCTCTTGGGGATCAAGTAAGGGAATTTGAGATTCTAATTGAAGGAGACAAGTAAGATCTCATAGGTATTATAGAACCATGGTAGGATGAAACCAGAATATTTCTATTGAAGGGTATAGTTTATATAAAAGGTACAGGATGGAGATGAGGTATATAGAAGTATTATGTATTGACATAATATACTCATATTTATAAATCCAGGAACCAGAGTTGGGGAAACAAGATGGAGAACATTTGGGTAAAGATCATTGAAGGCAGAACAGAAAATAGGAACAAGACAGAGGAAACAGAGATTCCAGGAAATATGCCTAGAACCAAGTCATGTGATAAAAAGGGATTTCAATTATTCAGACATCTGTTGGAAATCTTCCCCAGGGAAAGATGCTTTGGAGTCAGAAGACTAAGTTCAAATCCCACCTCCAGTGCTTAGTACCTGTGCCACTTTGGGCAAATCACAACCTCCTTTAGCTCTTAGTTTCCTTATCTATAAAATGAGGAGGTCAGATTAGATGGCCTCTGAGGTCCTTTTCAGACCCAGCTCCATAATTATATTAACCTTGGTAACCCATGACACTATTTCCATCGTATTGGCAAGAAAATAAAATGATGGTACTGGTTTATTACTCCATTTGGTATGCTTTTATTTTTGTTCGTTATTTTTCTTCCTTTTCCTTCCCTTCACATTTTCTATTTTCTAGATACCTTTCTCATTCTCCCTCCCCTAAGACCCTTTCTGACTATGTCTGCTGTTGATATTCATGAATATTTAAACTTAAACCCAATAATGGCACTTAATGATAAAATGTATACTGCCTTCCACTTTAGAGAATATCATGGAATGGTACTGAATTTTTGTTCTTTTTTTATCTGGCACCCAGAGATGAATTTTGAAATATATTTGTTGTTCATGATTTCTCCAACAGTTTATTTTTTCAATCTATTTAGTTTTCTCAGTTGCTCCTTAATTAAAATCAAATGTTCTTTTCTCACTTTTAAATTTAGAGTTCTACTTTGTCATGCTTTTTTGCTGGTTTTCCCCCTTCTGAGTTTATATGATTGGCAAACTATCATTGGACTTAGTCTTCTTTTACTGACAATGCTTAAACAGTTGTGAAACACAAGCTGAGAATTGCTATAAGTGAAGAATATGTGATCTTCTGTAATCTTAAACAATCAGGTTTCAATCTAAAACTGATAAATAATTTTCCTCTAGGATGAATGATTATCTGGGAAATTGAGACTTACATGGGTGGCTGCCAAGATTACTAACTGGCTTTGGGTTTTTGTTTTGTTTTGCAAGAGAATCTTTCCATACCTGAGACAATTTAAGTATAGACAAGCAAAGAGGATGGCCTGGGTGTGCCTGGTTTGCCTATGAACTTAAATATGGATGTACTACCATAAACTGAGGAGCTGCTTTGCAAATGATGTTTCAGTCAAAGAATTGTGGAATCTCAAAGGTGGAAGGTATTTCAGAGAGATGTCTACATTATTCAATGTTTGCTTGAAGAACTTCAGTGATGGTGAATCCATGATTTTCTAATGTAGTCCATTTTACTTTTAGATATATAAGGAAGTTTTTCATTGCATCAAACCTAAATTTGCCTCATTGCTCTCATTTCTGGCCTCTGGGACCAATCTGTCTTTCAAGTGACATCCTTTCAAATATTTTAAGCTAAGTATTATATCTCCTAATTTCAAATGATATAATATGTAGAGAGCTCTTTATAAACCTTACATTACTATATAAATGTGAGTTATTCTCCAGACTAAAAGGTTCAACTGGCCCTTGTATGAGAATTGAACTCATAACTAATCTGAGTAGCTTGAAGGCTGTGAAAATAGAGAGGAAAGTGAGGGTTCAAGAAATAATTCTGGAGAAAGAATACACAGGATTTGGATGTGCAAGTAAAAGAAGACAAAAGAGACAAAACATAATGTTGCTATAACAGTAAGGAAGAAGATAAGGAGACCTTTTGGTATTTAGAAGAAAGATGAGCTCAGTTTTTAATTTGTTGCAAGTATCAGTATCAAACTATATAAAAAAAACAGGCTGCAATGTATTTTGGAGAATATTACAAATATGGGAAGAAGATGAATTCCTAAGAATGAAAGAGCCCTATAGTACAGTTTAAGATCTGGTACTGCTAGGCCACCTTCCTTCACATTTTTTTTCATATTTCCCTTGATATTCTTGATCTTTTGTTCTTCCAAATTAACTTTTTTTTTCTAATTCAGTAAAAAGTTTCTTGGTAGTTTGATAGGTATAGCACTAAATAAATAATTTGAGTAGAATGGTCATTTTTATTATGTTAGCTTGTCCTACCCATGAGCAATCAATGTTTTTCCAATTGTTTAGATCTACTTTTAATTGTTTGGAAAGTGTTTTGTAGTTGTGTTCTTATAATTCCTGTGTTTGTTTTGGCAGATAGATTCCTACGTATTTTAATGCCATTTAAATGGCATTTCTCTTTCTAACTCTTGCTGTTGACATGTGTTGGAAATACATAGAAATGCTGATGATTTATGTGCATTTATTTTGTATCCTGCAACTTTGCTAAAGTTGTTGATTATTTCCTTTAGCTTTTTAGTTGATTCTCTAGGATTTTTTAAGTAGACCATCATATCATCTGCAAAGAGTCATAGCTTGGTCTCCTCATTGCCTAATTAATACTTTCAATTTCTTTTTCTTCTCTAATTGCTACTGCTAGTGTTTCTAGTACAATGTTAAATAATAGAGGTCATATGGGCATCCTTGTTTCACTCCTGATCTTATTGGGAATGCTTCTAATTTATCCCCATTGTAGATGATGCTTGTTGATGGCTTAAGATAGTGGTTCCCAAACTTTTTTGGCCTACCACTCCCTTTCCAGAAAACATATTACTTAGTGCCCCTGTCACATACTATCTCTGCCCCCTTACAGTTATTCACCGCCCCCAAATGCACCTGTGGCCATCACTGCTCCCCTGGATCCCTGCAGCACCCACCAGGGGGTGGTGGCGCCCACTTTGGGAATCACTGGTTTAAGATATATACTGTTTATTATTTTTAGGAATGGCCCTTATATTCCTATACTTTCTAGTGTTTTCAATAGGAATGGGTGTTGTTTTTTGTCAAAGGCTTTTTCAGCATCTATTGAGATAATCATGTGATTTTTGTTTATTAGCTTGTTAATATGGCCAATTATGTGGATGGTTTTCCTATATTGAACAGTCCTTGCATTCCTGGTATAAATCTCACCTGATCATAATGAATAACCCTCATGATCACTTGCTGGAGTCTTTTTGCTAGTATTCTAAGATTTTTGCATCTATGTTCATTAAGGAGATTGGTCCTTAATGAACATAGATGCAAAAATCTTAAATAGTTTTCCTTCTCTGTTTTTGATCTACCTGGCTTTGATATCAGTACCATATTTGTGTCATAAAAGGAATTTGGTAGAACTCCAAAAGGAAAGTAATAAATGTTGGAGGGGATGTGGCAAAATTGCTGGTGGAGTTGTGAATTGATCCAATCATTCTGGATGGCAATTTGGAACTATGCCCAGAGTGCTAAAAGAATGCCTGCCCTTTGATCCAGCCAAAGCATTGCTGGGTTTATACCCCAAAGAGATCATAGAGAAAAAAGACATGTACAAAAATATTTGTAGCTGCACTCTTTGTAGTGGCAAAAAACTGGAAAATGAGGGGATGCCCTTCAATTGGGGAATGGCTGAACAAATTGTAGTATCTGCTGGTGATGGAATACTATTGTGCTCAAAGGAATAATGAACTGGAGGAATTCCATGTGAACTGGAAAGACCTCCAGGAATTGATGCAGAGTGAAAGGAGCAGAACCAGGAGAACATTGTACACAGAGACCAATACACTGTGGTAAAATCGAATGTAATGGACTTCTCTATTAGCAGCCATGCAATGATCCAGAACAATTCTGAGGGACTTATGAGAAAGACACTATCCACATTCAGAGGAAGAATTGTGGGAGGAGAAACACAGAAGAAAAACTATTGCTTGAACACATGGGTTGATGTGGATATGATTTGGGATGTAGATTCTAAACGACCACTCCAGTACAACTATCAATAATATGGAAATAAGTCTTGATCAATGACACATGTAAAACCCAGTGGAAATATGTGTTGACTGGGGGTTGGAGGGTGGGAGGGTGGAGGGGAAAGAAAGAACCTGAATCATGTAACTGTGGAAAAATTTTCTAAAAAATAATAATAATAAAAAGAATGAAAGAGCCCCCAAGTGAACTCAGAGAAAGAAAAAAGAGCTTATCATTGGTCTTCTTAAGTTGAAGTCCTTACCTTCCCCATCACAATCTTATTCCAAGTTGGCATTTTCACCCTCCAGAATTCCCTCCCTTCCTACCAGTTAGCCCAGACTGCTACTTTCAGTCTTAATCTCCTTCTCAGCTATTGCTCTGAACTGCTTTGTCATGGAAGATGTTACTTTAATGTTGGCCCAGGTTTTAGAAATATTGTTATAAATAAAATACAATTTGCATTCACTATGTATGAAATCAGGATAGCTCTTTTTCAAATAGACATTTCCCCCTTGCATACAGTTTTTAAAATGGGCAGAAATAAAGTTTGAGGAAAGAGCAATTGATTTTTTATTTTGTTTTTCTGAGGAAATTAAAATAGTGATTCATTAAAATTAATGACTACTCAATAAATAGTTTAGGGAAATCTAATAGTTTATTGATATTGATTACTTGTCCAGAGTTTAAAAATCATGACTACTTTTTTAAAGCTAAGTGCTAGACTGAAAGGAAATTTTTAAGAGATTATGTAAGCTACTTTTAACAGTGCAAAGTAGAAAAAAACTTCACAACTTTTTTTTAGAAAAGAGCTATGTCTGTCCATTGAAGGTGCTGACATGCTTCTTTAAAATGCTTATTACTTTAAGGGCATAAGAAATTTACATTTTCAGCATTCTCAAATTAGCTACATTTCTTGAAGTGGTTTTTTTTTTTAAATGTTGCCCTCTACCAAATGTGACAAATTAAAACAAAGTTCTCAACTCTTTGAGATTGCATTTGAATTTCTAATTAGGATATTTATCTAACAATAAAGCTATATTAGCTTTAAGCATTTTTACAAAACTCAGCTCTTTGAAACTTACTATTTTGAGAAACTATTTTGAGAATAATATCCATGCCACCTTAAAAAGCGTACTTTAATAAATATGTTGAGTGCAGATTATAGAGAAAACAGATCATATACAAATATACACAAAGAGTATATATACTAAGGAAGATAGATGTAAGACACAATCCTTGCATTTAAGAAACCTGAATTTTTAATAAAGAGATTGCACAAACTTAGGAAAATATATTTAACAATAGGTAATGGGATAGGGAGATAACACTGGACTATGCATGCCCCATCCTTCCAGCACCTGCAATTTGCACATAGAGGTTGGGTATGCTTCCTTGCCACAGTATGTAATGGAAGGGCCTTGCTTTTGGCTTTTAAGCATGCACAGGTGTGACCTGTTTCTAGTTTGTTAACCATGTGATAAAGAAATATCAACGTTTGATTATCTGCTAAGCTGGAACTGAATGTACATTCTCAAGGCAAGTGGTCCCTTTCTCTTATCTTCCTAGCTGCATTTAAATGAGGGGAGGGCAAAGACTTCTGGATGCCTTCAGGTGGGGAGAGAACCAGTGTTAGTAGCCTATTCTCTCCATCCAGGACAAGTGGTTTGTGAATGCATGGACCTGCTGAAGCTTTTATCCCCATTATGTCTGTCCTTTCCTGCCTTACGGAAAGGTGTATTGGAAACGGAAGAGTGTGACTAAAGATCAGGAGAGACTAGAAGTCCAGGACCTGGAGTCCATACCAGAGTGTGTAGTCACCTGAGTCTGGTCTGCAAGCACAACATAAAGGAAAAAGTTAGATCCATTTAATCAGTGACTTGATCCTACAGCTGAGATGCCAGATCCTACAAGCAAGGGACTGACTGTCCATTAGCTATGCCACCTTCAGAAGCCATCTTGGGGGAAATGGCTTTGCAGCCCATTTTTAAAAATTTTGTTTGAGCCCATTTTCCTCAGGGACTTAGAGGGCATAGAGGAGACTATGACCCTAAATATTAGGGATGTGTGTGGACATTTGTACTTCTATTTTTGTGATATCTTTTCAGTAAATGTCTTTTAGTAAAAAAAAAAAATGATATTAATTAAATGGTATTGTGATGCAAATCACAGGCAATTGATTTTAGGGAGAATGTACCAAATGGAGACTTGAGTGGAAAGCATTAGAAAGACATTCTAGCAGCCCTCTAAGCTAAAAATGTTATTTCTAAAACCCTGAAGGAGAAATATAACCTTCTTCTGAGAATCCTGCTTGCCTGTGAAAGTGGGAGTTGGAACAAGCAGCCCATATTCTATAGCTAACTAGCTTTGCTTTGGGGGTGGGGGCCTGACTTGACAGTAAGAGTGGGAGTTGGGTTAAAGAACCCCAAGTTCTATGTGGGTTCCAAATGTAAGGTATTATTTGATAAACTGGCATTTTATTATGAGTGGTATAGGCCAGGAATATATCAGAAATTCAAAAGAGGGAAATATACGGGAAGGAATCAGCTAGGACTGTCAGTGTCTTAAAGAATGCATGAGAGTCAGTGAGGGACATTCATAGATGGAAAGAAGTAGAGAAGGCATTCCCAAAAAGGTAAAATGAACAAAGTATGGAGAGAAGAAAGTACAATTTGCTAGGAAGGGGCCAGTAAAGGGAAAGAAATGGTTAGATCTTGACAGGCAGGACAGGGATAAATTTTGGAGGATTTTAAATGGCAATCAGAAGAGTCTGGAATTTGTCTTATGAAAAAGCATCGAAGCTTTTTGAGCAAGTAAAAAACGTGACAAAGTGGTGTTTTTGGAAGTGTGGTAGCTAGTAACAATAATCTTGCCATTGCGCCTTGTACCTTTTACATTAGCAAAGGTTATAATAAATTTATGAAATTATTAGATAATTTTAAAAAAGAAATATCAGGAATAGAGGCTGGACCTATAATTTCACTGGTATGGGGAACTCCACGGGCATAAGCAAACTACTGATACAGATCAGTACCTTTGCTGCAAATCTAGTTTTAGAGAATCATGAGGAATATTAAGAAAAGTTAAATGATTTTCTCAGGATCACAGTTTATATCAGTTGCAGGGATTATTCCCAGGTTTTCCTGGATTTGGTGCTGGCTCTCTATTCACTAGAGGCAGCTAGGTGGCTCAGTGGATAAAGCAATGGGTCTGGAGTCAGGAAGAACTGAGTTAAAATCCAGTCTCAGATAGCTGTATGACCTTGGGCAAGTCACTTACCCTCTATTTGCCTTAATCCCCTTGAGAAGGAAATGGCAAACAACTCTAGCATCTTTGCCAAGAAAACCTTATGGACAGCATTGGCATGCTATTATGGTCCATGAAGTAATGAAGAATCTGACATGACTGAACAATACTAACAACAATAACACTAAAACATAATTCCTCTAAAGAAATATTATCAAGGAAAATTCCCATCTTGAGTAGAGGCCCTCATAATAACTAATTATACAATTACTACATTTTATAGAATAGTAGTAAACTTGTTGATTTACTATTCCTATTGCTTGTGTAATAGTATACTATTAACTTCCTTGATTAAGACAGAGAATCATAGAATTTCAGAGTTGGAAGAGAACTCAGTAGCCATTTAGTCCAATCTATATCTGAACAAAAGTCTTCTGTGAGTGGTTATCTGGCTTTTGCTTCTAGGTATCTGGTGAAGGGAAATTCTTTACTTCCTGAGGCACTCTATTCTACTTTTGGATAACTCCATTTATCAGGAGTTTTTGTTGTTGTTGTTGTTGTTTGTTTGTTTTTCCTGACAGCAAGCCTAAACCTGTCTCTCTGCAACTTCCCCTTATTGTTTCTTGTTCTGTCCTCTTGGTCCAAGCAGAACAAGTCTAACTTCTCTTCCACAAGGCAGTCCTTCAAATACTTGGAGATAACTATCATAACTGCTTCCTTCCCTCAAATCTTCTCAAATTGGGGCTAAATGTTCCCAATTCCTTTAATCCCTCTTCATATAGCATGATGTCTAGATTTCCCACCATCCTGTCATCTTCCTCTGGATATGCTTCAGTTTATTAATGTCTTTGATAAAATATTGACATATTACCAATATGTGCCAAAATATACTATAGCCATATGTGCAGCCTCCATGTTTCCTGCATTGATGTCCAAGATTCTTTTAAGCATAAATATGATCAGAGATATGCAATTAGAGCTGTCCAATAAAACAAAGGTCTACCATTAGGTACTGAGGTTCCAGTCATTGTAGATTTTTAAAGCTTATATGGTTGACCATATTTTTTAAAAATAGATTTCAATATAAAAAACTATCAGGATCCCATGCTGCTGTTATACTTGATTCTGTGATACAAAATCATTACTACCTAAAACCTTTCTGTGTTAAGTAAGTGTGTATAACTGGATTTGAGTTTTATATTGTTGAAGCAAATTAATGAACTTTGGCTCAGAAATTAACTTTCTGCTAAAGAGAAATAGTATAAAAAAGAGATGGAAAAGAAGCAAAGCCAAAATAATGGAGTGACAGGAAGCAATTCAGTTAGCTCCTCTCCACAAACTCCTTATAAATTCCTTTGGGAGCATTCAAAGCTTGTAAGTCTCTAGCCTGTCCAAGACCCTGGAAAAATATAACAATATCCCAAGAAAATAGCAACACGAGCAGCCTAGACTTCTCCAAAAGTGTGGTAGAGACTAGTTCTAACATTGTCTGAAGTCAGAAAGAAGCTTAGAAGAAGGGGATAACAAGAAATTAACTCCATCATAATAAGCTACCTTGATGTCAGGAACACTCAATACACAAACACAAAAGAAGAGAACAACTCCAAGATATCTGCCAATAATTTCTCAGAGAAAAATATAGTGAGGGCACAAACTCAACTAGAATTCCTGGGGAAAATGAAATAAGAGTTTATAAAAAAAGTTTACAAATGTTTTCATAAACAGAGAGTGCTTGAAGAAAAAAACTGGAAAACGAATGAGAGCTATAGAAAAAAGAATGATAAATGTACAAAATATTGCCCAAGCAACAAACTCCCTGAAAATTTGAATGGACTAAATAAAAACCAGTGACTCCAAGAGATAATAAAACAAAGTCAAAAGATGGGGGGAAAATAGAAAAAAGTGTAAGGTATCTCAGAGTAAAAACAATCAACTTGGAAAACAGATTGAGGAGAAAAAACTGAAGAATCATTGGGCTAGAAGGCATAATCAAGAAGAGAGTCTAGACATCTTTCTGTCTGTCTTCCTTCCTTCCTTCCTTCCTTCCTTCCTTCCTTCCTTCCTTCCTTCCTTCCTTCCTTCCTTCCTTCCTTCCTTCCTTCCTTCTGTCTTAGAATCAATATTGTGTATTGGTTCTAAGGCAGAAGAGTGGTAAAGGCTAGGCAATGGGGGTCAAGTGACTTGCCCAGGGTCACACAGGGAAGTGTCTGAGGTCAGATTTGAACCCAAGACCTCCCATTTTGGGGCCTGGCTCTCAATACACTGAGCCACCCAGCTGCCCCCTAGACATTCTATTTCAAGATATCTTAAAACTAGTCATCTCCTAAGAGAAATTCCAAAATGAAAACAGCCAGAAATATCATAGTTAAAATCCAGAGCTGCCAGTCAAAGAAAAAATATTGCAAGCAACCAGAAAGAAATAAAGAAATTCAACTACTGAGGAGCTGACATGGGCATTGTGCAGAGATGACAGGGACTCTGTACCCCTTAACTCAGGCAGGCTGTGAACAGAGAAATTCCCTTCCCCCTTCCTGCCCTTGTGACTCCCAAGGCAAAGACCATTATCCTTGGACATCCTTTAGGTTGACATAGACAAAAGAAATACACCTCCAGGCCACACCTTGATAGCCTAAGCCCTGAGGGTCTCAGACAGACCCTTACCACCCACTGAATGCCTGAGTGCAAGAAGTCACTTCTGCACTCTTGAGGATACAAAAACCCCTGAATTGGGACATCCAGACAGTTGCTCCACTCGTGCTGCTGTGCCATGTGGTGGAGGACAACCCCCCAGGGTTGTTCCACTCATGCTATCTTGCTGGCCTTTGATCCTATCTTACTAATAAATCTTTCTTTTTACTTTTAAGCTAAGCTTGGAGTCCTCTCATTTTTGAGAAAGGTTTCCTTCCCGAACCCAGGGGTCCACCATTTGCACCCTTATACCAGAGCCATGGTTAGGATCTCATGTGTTTTAGCAGCCACCACTATATGGGAGCAGAGAACTTGTAAGATGATACTCTGGAAAGCAAAGGAGATGGCTTACACCTAAGAATAACTTACCCAGCAAAACCTAACATAATGCTACAGAGGAAAAAATGGATCTTAAATTGAATAGAGGACTTCCAAGTATGCCTGATGAAAAGACCAGAACTATGGAGAAATTGTAAAGTATAAATATAGGAGTAAAGAGAAACATATAAATAAAGCTGAACATGAACAACAATAAAAATTAAACAGGAATACATTGTTTATATTCCAACATGGAGAGTTGATATCTGTGTCTGCTCTAATCCTTATCATCATCAGGTTTCATAGAGAAAGTCCAATTAGACAAGGCCTATGAGAGGATCTGTTACATCTTGATGATTCCAAGAAAAAGGTAGAAAGAGAGGGGAAAGAGAATACACTAAAGAAGGTTAGAGAAAATAATCTTTCATGGTGAGAATACACAATTAGACATCTATACAAACAAGAAGGAGGAGTAAGGGGTGGGGTAGTGGCTGCCAATTGAATTTTATTGTCATCTGAACTGGTCAAAAGAAGGAAGAATATACATACATACACACAGTTGGGTATAGAAATACATTTCACTCAGCAATAAAATAGGAGAGAAAAGGGGAGAAGTTGGGGGAGAATTAAAGGAAAGATAGACTAAGAGACAGATTAGTCCCAAGCAAAACAAATTCTAAGAATGTAAAAAATATTTATAGCATTTTTTGAACTGGCAAAGAATGAGACTCTAAAGGGGAGTCCATAAATAGAGGAAACAGATGAACAAGTTGTGGTATATAAATGTGATGGAATATTATTTATTGCGCTGAACTCTTATCAACATAAAGACCAACTGGGATCTCAGAAGACTAATGATGAAACATAAGGTCTCAGAATGTGGAATGATTCAAATATTTTTCAGGAAATGGCCAATATGGAAATTTGTTTTGATTGACTATACAGTGGAGTTTGTTCTTATGCTCTCAGTGGTGTTGTGGTTGGGGGGAGGTTATGGGGGAGAATGAGGAGGCAGATCTTGACCGATAAAAGCAAAATGTGAGTGTGAGTGTGTGTGTGTGTGTGTGTGTGTGTGTGTGTATGTGTATGCATCCACATGGTGTACAAACTGGGCTGGTCCAGGTATTATACTTCCTTAGGCACCATAGAGAACTGTTCTCAATTTGGAACATAGACTGTACTAAAAAAAAAAAAAAAAAAAAAAAAAAGTTCATCCCTACCTATTTTCTAGGAATGGAAGATCTCTCTCTCTCTCTGTCTCACATACACACACACACACGTACACGCACACACACACACACACTCTCTCTCTCTCTCTCTCTTCTCTCCCTCTCTCTCTCTCTCCCTGATTAATGCAATGACCAACCACAGTTCTTGAGAGGTCATGATGAAATATACTGCCCACCTTCTAAGAAACAGGTAATGAACTAATAGCACAGAATGTTACATATTTCTTTTTTTGGCATGGACAATGAGAAATTTTGTTTTGCTTGACTACATATCCTTATAACAAAAGTTTTGTTTTTCTAGCTTTCTCAATATTATGGGGAGGAAAGAAGAAGTAGGAGAGAGAAAAGACATTCTTGCTTGAAAAATGAAATAAAATTTAATTTTAAAAAATGAAAAAGATATATACATATGTATATATATAAAGATGACAAACAGGTAATTTAAGACATCACAGTCTCATATATGACTATGTTAACTTATATATGACTATGTGTGAAAATGACAAAATTTCAAGGAGTTATTTTATTTGGCTAATTCTTGTTAATGTGGTAAATATAATAAGGCTTTAAGGGAATGTTATTTGATTATTTTTGTGCATTTTAATCAAGGAATTCTTTTTTAACATTAAATTAGGCATTTTAATTTATTTTTTAAATGGACCTTTGTTTCTTTTTTCTTTATTACATTTATTTTAAGTATTTTCTTTTCCCCCAATTATATAAAAAAAATTTTTAAACATTATTTTTTTAAGGTTTTGAGTTCCAAATCTCTCCTTTCTTCCTTCCTTCTCTCCCTCCTTTCCTCCCATCCATCCCCATTCTCTGAGGTAGTAAGCAATATGATATATTTATTTTACATGTGTAATCATGTAAAACATTTTTTATATTAGTTATTTTGTGGAAGAGATCTCAAACAGAAAAGAAAGAAAGTGAAATATAGTGTGTTTCAGTCTGTAATCATACTCTATCAGTTCTTTCTTGGAGGGCAGATGACATTTTTCATCATGAGTCTCTGGGATTGTCTTCGATCACAGCATTTCTGAGAACAACCAGGTCATGCACAGTTATTCATCAAAAAATATTGCTGTCACTGTGTATAATGTTCTTCTGGTTCTTCTCACTTCACTTTGCATCAGTTCATGTCTTTCCAGATTTTTCCAAAATCATCCTGTTTGTTATTTCTAAAAGTACAATAGTATTCTATCACAATCATATAATATAGATTGTTCAGCCATTCCCCAATTGATGGACAGCTCTTCAATTTTCAATTCTTTGCTATCACAAAAAGAACTAAAATAAATGTTTTTGTATAAATAGGTCCTTCCTCCTTTTTTAAAAAAATCTCTTTGGGATACAGACCTCATAATGGTATTGATTAAACTATGTCTTTTAAAAGTTCTGTTCTGCTTTCCCAAAACTTAAGGTGTAGCTTGGATATTATATGAGAAGCCCCCTCATTTTACATATGAATTTTTACCTTTTCTTTAAGGGAAATAATATACTTTAAGAACAGTCTTAATTTATGTTAATTCTTTGTTCTTTGTTTAAATCTCCCAAGATACAATGCTCACTGGTAAACTGAACCAACATTCATCCAATTTGAAAATCAATATCTTCAAACAGTTTGGATCAGTCCTTGGTATCAGTGCTGTCCAATCTCACCAGAATTCAAATGACCCAATTCTCTTAGTGTGGTAACAAGAGGTGTTAACCCAACAAAGTAGGCAAGACAACCAATCATAGGAGATTCAGGAGAGGAATGCATCTGGTCATTTGAAGGCTACTAGAGCTATATTGAATTATGATGTGGACTGGGCACGATCCAGGCTGGTCCTTTTGTAGTTTATGACTAAAATTAGAATTGAGAAGATGTCTGTGATCCAGCTAATAGTTAGTAAAAGGACATTAGCCAGAGTAGGGAAAGGACATTTAGAACAAGGGAGGAATGTTCATTTAGATTAAAGCATTGATTCAATTCGACATAGATCCCCAGTGTTCATACTGCTTCATCTGTGGTCACTAGCCACAGAGAAGAGTTTCAGCCCTTCATATCCTGACAGATTTGTACCCAGGTGACCATGGAAGTATGTTAAGGACTCAAGTCTTAGTTGCCTATGCAAATTAAATATGTTTTAAAAAACTTTTAAATATAGATTAGACAAATAACTTGTATATACCTTATCAAAGGCGCATGATTCCTTAAAACAATAAATATAACCTTGTTCAACCTCTGATTAGTAATACTGGGTATAATAATAATAAAATGAAGGAAAATATGCCCACAAGTGTTCATGGAAAAGATCTCAGGAATATAGATGATTCCACTGGGGCATGGAAAATGAGGTAAGAAGGAGTCTTGTTTTGGTGAGAAAATGCAGCAAACTCCACAGTAGAAATTGTTAAAATTGCTAGATTTAAATTGTGATCTCCAAGGTTATCATACTCTTAATTGTTAAACCCCACAGTGGTCTTATCTCCATCATCATGCTATTCAAACTCTCAGAAGCTTTTGACATTGTCAATCACTTGTTCCTCTTAAGTACTCTCTTCACTTCGTTTATGAGACACTGATCCTGGTTTTCCTCTTACCAGTCTTTGTCTTTGTCAGATAATCATTATCTTCTAGACCAGGGGTCGGCAACCTTTTTGGCCCTGAGAGCCATAAACGCCACATTTTTTAAAATGTAATTTCGTGAGAGCCGTACAGTGCTCACAGTGTCGCTCCTGTAACAGTGCCTGAAAAAAAAATTGACTTTATGGCTCCTGCAGAAAGAGCCATATCTGGCCCTCAAAAGAGCCAGATATGGCTCGAGAGCCATATGTTGCCGCCCCCTGCTCCAGACCATTAAGTCTGGGCATCTCCCAAAGGTTTTTTGGGCCCTCTCCTCTTTACCCTTTGCCTCAGTGATCTCATCAGATGGCTTAGCTTCAACTTTGGATGCCTCCCTAAATTGCATATTTAAGTTTGATCTTTTGAATGGACTTCATCCCCACATTAACAACTATTTATCTCCAACACATACACACAGACACACACCACATAGGCATACTCATTTTATTTTACTTTGCTTTTTTGCACTTCAAAGATATTGCTTTCTTTTTTTAAAAAACAAATTGAAGGTATATGTGGTAACCCTCCTTCCAGCAAGTCTGTCAGTGCCATTTTTCCAACACTATATGCTCACATTGAGCCTCTGTGTCATATTTTGGTAATTCTTAAAACATTTAAAACTTTTTCATTATTATTATATCTATTATGGTGATCTGTGACTAGTGATGTTTGATATGACTATTGTAATTGTTTTGGGATTCTATGCTAGGGAAATTAATAAATGTTGTGTGTTCTGACTGCTCTGCCAATCAACTATTTCCCATTTCTGAACTTCTCCTTGGGTCTCCTTATTACCTGAGACTCAACCATATTAAAGAATATTATATAACTTAGTTGATAAAGCAGTGGCATGGTTTGAGAGAATAGACTACAGTTTTGAAAAAAGTTCCACTGTGGGTAAAAAGCTATCAAACAGCACTGCATGCTACAGAGAAATCTTATATAAAAGGAAGGGTCAATCAATGCAGCAAACTTCTTTGTGATCTTACCAACCTTCAGCAACCACTATCCTCATAAGTCAGCTACTATCAACACTTCTACCAGCAGATTCACTTGCTAAAGGCTCAGATGGTAGTTAGCATTTTTAGCAATGAAGTATTTTTAAATTAATGTATACACATTGTTTTTGTAGCCATAATGTTATTGCATACTTAATAGACTACAGGAAAGTGTAAGCATAATTTTTATATGTACTGGGAAACCAAAATATTGGTGACTTGCTTTATTGCCATATTTCCTTTATTGCAATGGTCTGGAACTGAACCCACAATATCTCTGAGGTATGCACTTGTGTGTGTATTCATCAAATAAATTCACATATATATGTACATATATCTCTTGTTTGCACAGTTGTTCATACGTTGTCTCTCCCATTATACTATGACCGTCTCTAGGCCAAGCTCTATTTTTTGCCTTCCTTTATATCCTTAGTGCTTTAGCATAGTTCCTAACACACAGTAGGTGCTTAAGAAATGTTTGTTGACTATGAGAAAGACATCTTCAGCTGTATTACTCATATGTATCTTCAAACTCAGTGTTTCCAAAATGTTGTTTCTTATGTCAAGCCCTTACATCTCCTAAACTTCTCCATTTCTGTTGCAGGTACCACCATCTTTGCAATCAACTATTTGTCCCTTCTGATTCGCCCTTGACTCAATTCAATTAAACTAAAGGAGCATTTTATTAAATGTCTACTATATACCAGGAACTGGAGATGCAAAATCAAAATAAAACTGTTCCTTCCCTCAAAAGTTTACATTCTATTGTGTGTGGATAATATGTATACATGCTAAACATAAGTTAATACAAAACATAAATTAATACAAAAATATAAAGTAATTTCTGAAATAGAGGTTCTAAACAGTATAAGGGAGTGTGATAGAAACAGTGAAGGGACAAGGTTGACTTGAATGAGTATGAAGTTGAAGAGAGTAGTGTGGTCTGGGAAGGGAGCTTTAATTTAGACAACTTACAGCTTGGAATTAAATGGATTTTGAGGGAGCTATGGGGCAGTAGATTGCCATAGGTGATGTTAATTTGCTTATTTGTCCTTGGGAAAGAGGTAAGAATCAGGGGTGAGAGGGTGATGCTTGAAAAGAGGCAGGATAGACATCTAATCCCTGTTCCTGCCTGATTATAGAGGCAGATGTTGGAGTCTGGAGGCCAGGATGCTTATAAAGGAGTGACACTTGTCTGAAGTACTCACCCTGAACCAGATCAGCTCTACCTTGGCATACCCAGGATTGGAGAAATGATCTTTCCCAGGATGGAGCTGTTTATGATCCTGGTTTGGTGGGTGGCTGGAGTAGCAAGAATATAGGAACAGATGTCTAGCAGCTGGTTCAACCTGATTGTCAAGAAAGGAGTTATTGGAGTCCTGCCATCAGGTTGGTTCTCACCCACACATTTTCATCACATCTCTTACATCCATCGCCTTCTCTCTACTCACATGATTTCTACCTTGGATCAGGCTCTCATTACCTCTTTCCTGGGCTATTAAATAGCTTCCTGGTAGCTCTTCTTAATTCCAGTCTCTTCCATTTCCAATCTATCTTCCACAAAGCTGCCACTTGATAGTCTTAAAACATAGATATCATCAGGTCATCCTACCATTCCTCAGTGGCTTCCTATTACATCTAGGATAACATATAAATCTCTCTTGAAATCTTATACAATACGAATCTTGAAACAACTGCAATACAAATACTTTGTTTTTAATTTACCTGTGTATATACTGAGCCATATCTTACCCTTTCCTCCAGGAAGTAAACCCTTTGAGAATAGAAAATAGAATTTTCCTTTCTCTGGGCCCCTGAACACACAGTAGACACTTAATAAGTATATGTTCTATGTGATCCTGGGCAAGTCACTTAACCCAATTGCCTAGCCCTTCCAGCTATTCTGCCTCAGAATCTATACTTCCTATCAATTCTAAGACAGAAGATAGGTAGTGAAAAAAAAAGTATGTTGAATTAAATTGATGATAAGAATAAAAGATCCTCTTTTGTGAATGCAATACATTCACTTCCCTTAACATTCTTAACTTCTAAGTTACAGAGTGTCAACGAATCTTCTAATCCTTTAGAAGGATAAAACTGAGCTCAAAGTCTCTTTACTCTTTTGATGACTGTAAATATATGAAAGGCCAGGAGTTAGGTCCACCATACTTTCCTTCCCGTGGAGGTGTATATGTTCAGTGACTATGTATTCATTGGAGACAATAGAGAGATGTTTCCTCAATGTAAAGGAGCAGGTCTTCCGCTGTATATTATCAGAAGTTTAAGTTGCTCTTACATTTACAGACACTCATATCCCCTTGAGTGTGTCTTTCTATAAATATTGTTGTGAGGGTTTACTTAGTAATTTATTTAGCAATAGTGTTGGACCTAGCAGGAAGGGCTGGAGGATTTCAAGATGGAATGAAGGAGCAGGAAGTAGGGCTTGTGCTCTGGGAGAGACTCCAATAGTGGTTAGCACAAACTGTTGCTAACCCTGGGAGATCTGAGTTAAGGAAACCCTGCATCCAGATTCCCTGGGATCCTGAGAGGTGGAGGCTTCCAGCAAGTGGACAAGACCTGCAGAGCTGCACCAAGTGGGAAGTGGTTTGGGATCTGGTGGACAGCATTTCAAGCACACTCTCTCTACCTGGGTACCTTGGATCATGGCATCCTGTGATCATCTTTGGATAACTGTGAGCCCCAAAGCCACCCTCAGACCCTTTAGCTGTGCTGGCCAAACCTGGCTGGAATCAGGTTTGAAGCAGCCTTCCCAGTGACTCCAGTACTGCTCCTTTGGGCCCTGCATGACTTAGGTCAATTAGATTAGAGTAGTCAAGTCCTCCCCTTGCCCATGTGGTTTGACCTTTAGGTTTTCAAGTGCAGAATCCCCTATCCCATCTTTATTTAGTTACTCACAATTAAACTGTTAAAAACCTTTACCTTGCCTGCTGGTCCCATAGACCCCGGCCTAGGGTGAGCTGGGTGACCGTTGGCCTAACTGCCATTCCTGTCAGTTAACAACAGCTTGGCAGTGAACCCTGGTCTCCCTATCCTGGTTGGTCCTGTCTCTCCTTTAACCCAGTGTGTGTACCCACAAACCATTTAAGTCACATTTTAACAACCCTGGTGCCTCCAATTTTATAATATTCTCTAAGTAAATCCACTTTTTCCATTGGTGGTGGTCCTATTTATGGGATAGTGGGCTGACTACTAAAGGTCTCACAGTGGCAGAGCATTATAAGATAAGATTTCGAAGTTTTTTTGGACCTATGGAGTACCTTGAACATGTGATTTCCTTCTTGAAGGAGACTCACAGGTGAATTGAAAGCTGCCCCAAGATTTGGGGCCCAATTATTTTAGACTCTGTAATAAATGTTTTGCTATAGATTATGTAATTATACATTTACTGCTGGAAAGAATCATATAGGTAGTCTACACTGAATCTCTCATCTTACCTCTAATTTGTCATTGGTCATAGAAGTCATAAGAGGTTCAAGGTGGGAATAGAAATCCAAGTCCCATCCAGTCAAATCCAGCACTCTTTCTGCAATACCACACTGCTATATCAACCAATTAACAGGAATTTACTAAGCATTTATTATGTGTCAGGTATTGGCAAATTGCTATGCACAATTTTGACCTGTGCTCTGTGTGTTAATGTCTTAGTTTCATAAAGCAGGAAAGAAAGTTTAATACATCTCTGCATTTTAAAGAAGCAGAATTTGAAGCCCATCAAAATTAAATTCCTTCCCTAAGGTTAATTCCTGACATAACCAAAACCTCCTGATTCTCAGTCCGTACTCTCTTCCGGTATACTAGAATTCCTGCTTAGTTTTGTATAGAGTAAAGATGATGATTTTCATCTAGGCAGAAACATCTGATTTGATATGCAGATACTTTATGACAACATATCATTCACAAACGGAAATCAGGAAAGTTATTTTTCTTTATACTTTGGTAGGCCTCCAGCAGCTGCAGTTAAAGTGTCAATGAAAGTTGTTAAAGTGAGGTCTTGCAGCTTGACACTTTTGATGTTATCTTTCAGGCCTCTTATTTCTTGCCTTACAAACCTTCTTTTAGAGTTATTTTTTTGCCTAGGGCTAAGAGTTGGGAGGTGAGTAATTTAGTGATAATTATAGGCTATCATTTTGGTTCTATTAAATTATATAGACTGCAATAATATAAAAGGACAGGTTAGTAGAAGAGCCAGGGGCTAGATTTCTAATCTTGGGTTCATATCTTGGTTCTGTCATTAATTAGCTGAGTGAATTTTAGGTATATCAATCTCTAGGGTTGTTCCTTATCTAAAATGGAGATGTATATCAGTCCTTCCTACTTTGTAGGACTGTTGAGAAAAATCAAATGAGATTGCTATATGTCAAAGCACTTTGAAAAGCATAAATATTCAAATAAAAAGAATAGTATTAATAATATTAGCCCAGTTAAGAAGCTAATGCTATATGATACATAAAGAGAGACATAAGTTCTGGGATAATTTCTTGCACCAACAAAATATTATGTTATTCTGAAAACAAATTCTTTGTAGAAAAGCAATTACAGTGTTTGAGAAATATAGATCAAAACATTAGGACAAATAGTACTAGCAACAAAAATCACTGTGTACAAAAATCTTTCTAACCCCTACTTAGCAATTTAACAAAATTCTACTATGATGGCAGCTAAGTGACTCAGTGGATAGAGAACCAGGCCTGGAGACTGGAGTTTCTGGGTTCAAATCTAGCTTCCAACACTTCCTAGCTGTGTGACCCCTAGCAAGTCACTTCACCCCAATTGCCTACGCCTTACTGCTCTTCTGGGAACCGTGATATAGTGAGGGATGACTGTACAACTCTAAGACAAAATGATATACATGTGTGTAAAACTGTGGTATGTTAAGTCTGAGGGTATCATGGATAGCCAATGTCCTAGGTCAGTGATGGTGGACGTTGCATGGGTGCCAAAGATGGCATGCAGAGTGCTCTTTGTGGGCATGTCCAGCAGCACCACCTCCCTGCCAGAGTTTGTTACTAGAAAGGCAGAGAGGCTCTGGTGGAGCTGCTCCCCTCCCCTTCTCCACCATGCCTGATGACATTTTTTTCACATTCCCCCCCCTCTCTGCCCAGCAGCCCAATGGGAGTGCACAGGGGTAAGGTGGGTGGCTCATAGGCAGCAGAGCTGGAGGGGAGCAGTGCACTTGGGCTACTCCCTTTCCCCCCTCTATACTCCCTGAGGGCATTCCTCACTTCACCCACCCCTCCCCCCAATAGCTAAATGGGAGCACTTTCTCCCTCCCTTGTGTGTGTGGGGCAAGGTACAAGGTCTCTGAAGGGGATGAGTCATGGCATGCAGTCTCTAAAAGGTTTGCCATCACTATCCTAGGCCACCCTATTACTCATGAATAATTTTTGAACTATATCTCAGAAAGGAGCTCAAAACCTCACAACTCACTTCTTTTGGCTACAGACTATTATTTAATAGCCTTTTTTTTTTATCACAATGTACTTCATAGACTGAATGTGCATAGAGACAAGGCTTAACTGACAAACTTAGTCACCATCTTCCTCTCTTTTCTCTCCTCTTTTCAGGTCATTCTCAAACATAGTTCAAACTCTCTTCTTATTAAGACTTTAACACATTATTGTAGCTCCAAAGCCTCATGCTCAAACTAGCACAAACTGATTCTAGTCATTCTCAAATATGTAATTGTAACCACTCACTCTGAATCTCCTCTGTCTACTCCCAATTCTCACAGGAATAGATAAACTCAGCACTTACATTTCAATCTTTGAACACTCATGGCTCCTAGACTGGCTTCTCAAACTACCAATATCTTTAAGGCTACTTACTGATATTCCAAGGTGCCTTTATGTAATTGGAAAAACTTGCTAGGGAGGAGATCTTTTACTATAGGGCACACCTGTATACAATACATTTTATTTCTCCTCTCTATCCCACAATGACTTAAGCTCCTGATAGATAAGGGAAGGATCATTAATATTTGGAAAAAAAAATCTTTGGATAAGTATTTAATCTGGGTCTTAAAGGATATAGGATTTCAAACAGAGGGATGGCATGGGGAACATAATAAAAAAAAGTTAAAGAAAGGGTTAGTATAGGACAAGCAGAGAGGATGTGAATAATTTAGTAAGGCTGAAGTATAGATGATAAAAATGAAGAGATTATAGATAAGGGCAGAAAAGTAGAGTGGTGCCAGAAAGTGGATACCTTTGTAGACTAAGGAGTTTAAACTTTATTTAGTAGATAACAGGGAGTAATGAAGGATTGTAAGTGGAAGAATAGCATAATTGGAAAAGTAATCTGGGAGCACTGCAAATTTGGACTAGAAGGGAAAAAGAGTGGAGGCAGGATAGCTAGGTAGGTAAAAGATAATTGCAAAGTAGTCTAGCTTGGAATTGAAGAGGACCTATATTATAATGCCTTATTCAAAGTGTAAGAGGCTAAAAAGATTGTGGAGTAGAAACAACAGAACCTGACAATGATTGGTTTTGGAGAATGTTAAGGAAAATCAAATATCAAGGTTTTCAACAGAAGTGACTAAGTCAGAAGCAGCAGTACTTAGTTGAATCACAGTTTTTATTGATTTAATTATCATCTTCATGTTGATGATTCTTAAATATATTTATTCAGCTCTAAAGTTTCTGTTGACCTCTAGTCTCACAACTCCATCTGCCTATTGGACATCATCAACTGAATGCCTCATGAATATCTCAAACTAGATACCTAAATTCATTATCTCTAAAACTGAACTCATCTTTTCCCTAAAACCCTACTCTCTTCCTAACTTCTCCATTATTGTTGAGGGTATCATCTTCCTTCTAGTCACCTAAATTCTCAATCTAGGTTTCATCCTTGTTTCCTCACTTGTCTCATTCCCCACCCCATATCCCCCTTCTAATCTGTTGTCAAGGTCCATAGACTCTTTGTAATATCTCTCAAATATACTTCCTCTCCTCTGACACTGCCACCACCCTGGTGTAGGTCCTTTCTACCCCAGGAACAGACTACTGAAATAGCCTTCTAGTTGGTTTGCCTGCCACAAGTGTCTCCCCTTTCTAGTCCATCCTCCACTCAGATGCCAAAATAATTTTCCTAAAGGTCAGGTTTGACCCTGTCACTTCCCCACTTAATAAACTCCTGTAGTTTCTCTATTGTCTCTTTGAAGTTTTAAGCCTTTCATAACTCATCCTTCTACCTTTCCAATCTTATACCTTACCCTCCTTCACTTACTCTGCAATCCAATGAAATAGATCCCATTGCTGGTCCTTATAAAAGACATTCCATCTTCTGATTCCAGGAATTTTTGCTGACTATTCCCTATGCCTGGAATATTCTCCCTCCTTGTTTCCATCTCCTGGCTTCCTTCAAGTCCCAGATAAAATCTCACTTTCTATATGAATTCTTTCTTGATCCCCTTCATTCTAGTACCTTCTCTCTCTTGATTATTTCCATCTTATCCTGTATATAATGTGTTTGTGCATAGGTGTTTACATTTTGTCTTCTTCATTAGACTGTGAACTTCTTGAAAACAGAGACTACCTTTTCCTTTTCTTTTCTTTGTATCCCCAGTGTTTAACAAAGCACCTGGCACAAAAAAAGGCAGTTAATACATGCTTATTAACTATTTGAATTGTGATAATGAGATTAAATCTATTTTGCCCATTCTCAAATCTAATCACCAAAAGTGTAAACAACTCCACTTAATTCACAAGTTGGGAGGTCTGTGACCCATGTGTGCTGGAGTGAGTGATGAATCAGAATTTACTGACTGTCTTCTGGGCAGTCCTAAGAAAAGCATCTGTTGTGATTGGACATGCAAACTAAGAAGAAGGCACAGAAAGTGATGCAAAAGAAGCCCCTTTAAAAGAGAGTTCAGTGAGTTCAGTTAGGGTCTCTCTTTTCTTGTTCATGGCTTGGAATTGAAGGAGCTCTGGCTGGGATCCTGAGACCTTGGTGAGTGAAAAAGGCTGACTGACTACCTTAACTTCCCTGGAGGTACTAGCCTTTGGGAGGCTCTCTTGTTTGGGAGAAGCCCTAGTGGCTAACCCCCTTGTTAATTGACTTTTAGGCTCTCCAGCTGGGCCTCTGGAGCCCTGCCAGAGTAAAGCCCGGACTTGAATACAAATCTAGTTGGTTAAGTTAGTTCTCTTACTCTACCCTCTTCTCATCTCTCTACTTCCACTCTCTCCTATATTTTATAAATAAATTACTAAAATCATTTTAGAAATTGGTATTTTTCAATTCCTTGGTGACCACACCTTTAAATATTAATATATCCAATAAAAAAAAAAACCTTTTCCCTTTTACAGAATGAAAGATACCTCAAAAGTTAGCTAGTCTAATACCCTCATTTTATAGATAAGAAACATGAATTCAGCAAGCCTAAGGAACTTATCCAAGTTAAACCAGAATTTGAACACAAGTCTTCAGATTCCAAGTCCATTCTTTCCACTGTACTGCTCTGTGCCACTGACTGAATTAGGACAACAGAATTTTGGAATAAAGATAACAAATGTTCATTTGAGTTTAAAAGTGCTAGTGGAATAGTAAGGGGGAAATGTCCACTAGGTAGTTTGAAATGTAGGCCTAAAGTTCAGAAGAATGACTAGAGATGATAGCTGAAACCACAAGATTGCTTAGAAACTGAATAATAGGATTAAGTCAAAGGAATGGCCTTTTGAGAATACTGACATTAAGGAATCAGGAAAAGGAACCAACAAAAGAGTTAGAGAAGGAACAATTGGAGAGATTAGATAGAGGTGGGATGTTAGCTAGGATTTGAAGAAAGCCAGTAGGTGGAGAGGAAAAGAGAGAGCCAGACACTGGAGACAATGCTTGAAAATGCCAGGAGTCCAGAGATGGAGTATCCTGACATATATTAGATAGTAAATCTAGGTTACAGGTTTTATTTTATTTTTTTTGAAAAACTGTCCCTTTGCTTTATACTTGGAATAAAGAGAGGAATTTTAGTTTTTGATGATTCTAAACCATTTTGCAAATTTTCTTGATGTGATTCTTTGCAATGGTTTGATTCATGCTTCCCACCCAATGTGTGTGATATGGAATGAGAAAGCTGATCCCTTATATAATCATCCTCCTTAATGCCAAAGATTTCTTTGCGCATTTGCCTTATTTCTTCCCATTGCTCATTATCTACCACAGACATATAACGTAAGGTAGGAAAGGTAGGTAATAATATAGGGAAGGAAGATATAAAGGGTTTATCCAAAATAACAATTTCTTAAATAAATATTTCAAAGCTAGGCTAAATTTCAATTCTACAGATAGGTAAAGAGGCAACTCAGCAGGTCAGACAACCTCCCTCCACAGGAGACCCAAACCAACTGACTTTTCCCTCAAGATTCCAAACCCCTAACTGCTTTCAGAACTCAGCCAAAGCTTGAAAAAACTATATGACCCCCTCTCTCTATACTACACATAACAGCAAGGAGGTCAAGGTCACTGAGTGGAGAGTATGGGAGGAGAGTGAGGAGGTGGCAATGGGTTGGGTTAGGTATAAGAAGCAATGGAAGGGAAGAGTTCCTTTAGTTTTCAGTTCAGTTTTGGACATATTGCATTTGACATATCTACACATCTAGTTTGAGATGTCTAATAGGCAGCTGAAGATGTGAGACTGTACATTAGGTGAAAAGTTAGGACTGCATAAGTATATCTGAGCATCATCAACAAAGAGATATTTGAATCCAGAGGACTTGATGAGATCACTAAGTGAAATAGCAAAGGGAGAAGAGAACCCAGGACATAGCCCTGTGGGACATCCATGGTTATCAAGTATGGCCTTGATGAAGATACACCAAAGGAGCATAATGAGGAGCGGCCAGATAGGTAGGGAGAGAATTAGGAGAAAGTGGTATTAAGAATATAGAAAGAATGAAGTTTCAAGCAGAAGAGGGTGATTGATGGTGTCATTTCAGAGAGGTCAGGAGTGAGGATCCAGAAAAAGCCATTGGAGAGTTAAGAGAATGAGAGGAGAAGAAATGGAAGTACGTATTGTAAAAGGCCTTTTCAAGGAGTTTAACCAGAAAAGGCAGGACAGATACAGAATGATAGTGGCGATAGAAGGATCAAATAAGGATTTGGTGGGAATGGGGGAGGCATAAGTACATTTGTAGGTATTAGGGAAGGAGCCAGTAAATGGGAAGAGTTTGGAGATACATAAGAGAGGGAACAAAGTGTGATAGAACAGTTTGCTAAGTTTAGAGTGAGAGGACAATGGGTTTAAAATACACAAGGTACTGGGTTCAAATTTAGTCTTAGATACATCCTATCTGTGATCTTGGGCAAATCACTTAATCCCAAAAGCTCAGCCCTTATCACTATGCTGCCTTAGAATCAATACTTAGTATTGATCTAAGAAAGAAGGGTTTAAAAAAAAGTACCCATTAGATATTAAAACAATCATAAATATGAAAAGTGAAGTCCTCACAGAGTAGGTGGTGGGGATGGAGTGAAAAGAGACCATGGGAACAGTTCTGAGGTCTTGAAGGACCTAGAGGGATGTTAGAAATATGATAGGCAAGTTATCTACATTAATACTCTTGGAAGACTGTATCAAAACATTATTTGCCTTGCTGTGGACAGTTGATAGATGGCAGCAACAGACCAGAAAATTCTGTTGACTTTTAAAAATTAATGATGTATATGTAATGGGGGACTGGTCAATGTGGGACCAGTTTTAGAAGCAGCCTGTTTGCAGGCCTTAGACCATGCATTGAACACAGAATTACACAAAAGTGAAAAGGGTTGCATTAGGAGGTAGTGAATTTTTCTACTCTTGTAGTCTTTAAGACAAAGTTTGCTGATTACTTATGAATTAAACCAGATGGCCTGAGATCCCTTTAAAATCTGAAATTCTGTGATTTTGTTTATATATTTGAATCTAGAGAAAATTATTAATTGGATATATTGTTTTGACATAAAGATTTGAATATGTCTGATTGCAAGTTGAGTTCACTTTCCTCCCAACTACCCTTCTTCTAAGTGCTCCTGTGTTGGAGGTGTCATAGGTAACAGTTGGGTTATAAGAAGTATGCAAGAAGCTATAGTACACCCAGGAGCCGTACCCTGCTAAAATGGTCAGGCTAAATCAGGTTGAGGGTAACTCAAACCCATAAGTGACTTAAGGGGATGTCTACCCCAAACGTGTGAAGATTTCCCCAAGTGGAATGGGTAGGTAAAAACAATTTGGTCGGATGTCCATGAATACAACTGAAGCACAGATAAAAAATTTGAATATTATGTACAAAGTATGAACATATTAAAAAATTAAAGTTATATCAAATGTCACTTCAAAGAAGCTATCTTACCTTAAAAAAAACCTAAATTCTGAGTTGTTCTTGTGATTTCAACATAAGAATCTCAAATCATAGGATCATTAAAAGATCCTTAAATATGTCAACTAGTCCCTTCATTTTCTATAGGTTGGAATTAAATAATGTTAATTATTATGCTATGTTATATATATGTTATAATGATGTTACATGTAAAATATATTACATATTAATAATGTTGAAATTAAACTTAGAACATATGCAATAAATTTAACTTCTGGGTATTACTTCTCTTGAGATGGATAGACTGCTTCTGCTGACTGTTCATCTGTATTGTTAGGTTGCTATGGAATAATTTTTACCTATCCAGTGTTTGAGAATAAGCAGCTCAATATCAAGTGTCTGCTGCTGAAGAGAGTCCTGAGAAGCTGTGAAAAACTACCCTTCCCTCCCACAGTCCGAGTCTTTTTACCTGAAACACTGACGACTGGTGCCATACTCAGATCTATTTGAGGAGCCTTGAAGTACATACAACACATGGGAGATTCATGGACTATGGTCTGTCCAAGAAAATAGTCTATTGGTTTATTAGCATATCAGGCATGACTGGATTCATTATCAGCAGGTGGCTGTGCAAGTGTATCATTGGTGGCATACTTATTTTCTTTTCTCTTCTCCAGGATGGAGAACCAAGAGCTACTACAACACATTTTGTCTTCGCCATAATTTTTCAGTTAGTTAACTAAAAAGTGTAATCCTTGCCTGTTTTATTGAAAGTTGTCCAAGTTGCTAAAATGTTTGCTGAACTGGATACTGAAGGATACTTGTTTCTATAGGAATCTGTGTTACCATAAAGGGCACATTCTTTTTATAAAAATATTCTAGTAAACAGTCAAAATGATAGTCTACAGACTGATTCTTTGCTCCACTTCTCCTCATAACTTCAATAAAATGGTATGCATGTATCACCAAAAAAGCAGGAAAAAAGTATATTTTTAGGGTACAAATACAGCAGAAGATAAAGCAGAGGTTTTTTGAGTTATTTATTTTTATTTTTAAATATATATGTAACATAATATAATATATATGATTTGTTATAAATATGTAATAAATTATAATAAATATGAAATATGCTTATTCAAGAGAAACAAATTCTCACATTAGCTATGCCCAAAAATCTTTGGCTTTACATATTTGTGCTTTTCTCCTCCTGCCTTCTATTCTAAGCATATATTTTGGCAATCAGCTTTTTCGCAATATAGTTGGGTAGAGGGAAATTAGTCCTTAAAGTTGAGAGTGAAGCCTAAAAGTATTGGACTATAATGGCCTAAACATAGTTCTCCACTGGAAGAGAAGAGAGTCTACTTCACAATGTTTTCTTTCTTTGGGATATGTTTTTTAGCAGTTAAGTTTTTGGCTATGGAATCAATAGATGGTTGTAAGATGATAATAAATAGACTAGAATTCCTTTATTACTTAGATACAGAGGAAACAGCTATAATATGGGCTATTTGATATCGGGATTTTATATTATAAATTTATCCATCATGGTATAATGGTATATGGAGAGAGCATTAGATTGGGAATTAGGACCTGAATTAAGTCCTAGATCTATTCATAGTTCTGTGACAATGGACAAGCAATAGCTAGTATTTATAGGATGCTTTAAGATTTTTTTTTTTAAACCCTTGTACTTCGGTGTATTGTCTCATAGGTGGAAGAGTGGTAAGGGTGGGCAATGGGGGTCAAGCGACTTGCTCAGGGTCACACAGCTGGGAAGTGGCTGAGGCCGGGTTTGAACCTAGGACCTCCCGTCTCTAGGCCTGACTCTCACTCCACTGAGCTACTCAGCTGCCCCACTTTAAGATTTTTTAAAAGTTTTACATGCTATCACATTTTATCCCTTTTGCATTTTAACTATTTGTGTTGATATTCTTTTTTGTTTCTAGAGTCTAAGCTCCATAAGGGCAGGAACCATGTAATATCTAAATTATCTTCCCAATGGATAAATGATTATATATTTTTTATTTATTAAAAGAGCTGATGCATAAAGTACATTGTCAGTTTAGAGTGGATTTAGCTGCATCCAACTTCAAAATATTGGTTTTACCTTCATTTATGAGATCATTCTAGTTAGAACATTCAAGTGATGGTTGGTGAACATTTAGATTGGGAAACTGATTACAAAGAGATAGCATGCTTTCAAAAACAGGTGATTCTACATTATTTCTTTTTTCTTTTTTTACAAGATTACTAAACTAGTAAAGAAAGAAATTGTAGATATAATTTGTCTCAATTTTAGTAAAGCTTTTGATAAATTATATTATTCTTGTGGAGATGCCTAAATTAGATGATAATGCAATCAGATGGATTCAGAATTGGTTACATGACACGTCTCAAATGGTAGCTGTTGACAGTTCAACTCCAGCATAGGTCTCAAATGTCATGGCCCTATGCTAACAATTTTTGATTAACATAGAAACATATCAAGGCCTGCTTTTTTCGCTTCAAAAAATTAAGATAAATATTTCTACAGGTTTAACCCTTTTGATTTTATCTGAACAAAAAAAACATAACTTTATCAATACTTAAACTGAGAATCAATTAGATGGAACTCATGAGTGCTGAGCCTGAAGTCAAGAAGACTCATCTTTATGAATTCAAATCTAGTCTTAGACCCTTACTAGCTGAGTGACCCTAGGCAAGTCACTTAACCCTGTTTGTTTCAGTTTCTTCATCTGTAAAATGATGTGGAGAAGGAAAATAACAAGCTACTCTAGTATCTATGCCAAGAAAATCCCAAATGGGTTCATGAAGAGTCAGACAAAGCAAAAATGACTAAAAGACAATCAAAATAAGGGGGTGCAGCTGAGTGGCTCAGTGGATTGAGAACCAGGCCTAGAGACCTAGGTTCAAATGTGACCTCAGACACTTCTTAGCAGTGTGACCCTGGGCAAGTCACTTAACCCCCATTGCCTAGCCCTTACCACTCTTTTGCCTTAGAACCAATACATAGTATTGATTCTAAGATTGAAGGTAAGGATTTAAAAAAAAAAATGAGGAAAACAGTGCCCTCCACTAAGATCTTTTCCTCTCCTTACCAAAAATCTAGTCACTTTAAGGAACTCTGAATTCCAAGGAAATTAATTAGCATAGTTAATATGATTCAGAGTAGGAACACCTTAATTCAGTTAAGATCACTACTTTTCTCCAAGTGTAACCAGATTGGTTTAGGGGAGGGATTGTTCAAGTTGCTCCAACATTTTAAGTTACTATTGTTCTGTTTAATGAATCAGATTGATACCTAAAGTCATTAAAGTGATTTTCCTAAAACAGAGAGGCTCCCTATTGCCTATAAAGTTAAATACAAAATACTTTTTGACATTTGAAACCCTTGATAACCTATTCCCCTCCTACCTTTCCAGTATTCTTACCACACTTATTCTTTGATCCAGTGGCATTGGCTTCCAGACTGTTCCATGAACAAACATACTCTGTCTCTTTGCTCTGGGCATTTTCTCTAGCTGTCCCTCATGCCTGGAAGACTTTCCCTTCACCCCTGGATTACTGACCTCCCTGGCTTCCTTTAAGTCCCAGCTAAAATTCTACCTTCTACATGAAGCCTTCTCTAACCTTACTTAATTCCAATGCTTTCTCTCTTTTAATTATTTCATATTTATTCTGTATATAGCTTGTATATATTTGTTAGCAGGTTGTCTCCTCCATTAGATTTTAAGTTCCTTAAGGGTGGGAACTTTCTTGTGCCTCTTTTTGTATCCCCAGAGCTCAGCACTGGGAAATACTATGTACTTAATAAATGTATACTGCTTGATTTATTGATTCTCCCTCTGTATTATCTTACTTGGTGATCTGATAAGCTTCTAGAAATTCAATTAACATTTTTATTCATATTATTCTCTGATCGATTTATAAAATCAAATCTTTCTCTTTAGCTCCAATTTCAAAACACCAACTGTTGGGCATTTTGGAGTGAATGAACCATATGCCTCTCAAATGCACCATATTCACCTTTTCCCCCTCAAAACTCCCCACTGTTCATCTTTCCTATAGGGCACCACTGTCTTTTCAGGCATGCAGATAAACAACCTCAGTGTTTACAATATCAAGTCCTCATTGTTATCCCATATATCCAATCAATTTCTAAGTCTTGTCATTTCTACTTATACAAAATCTCCTATATATGCTGCAACATCCTACTCATATAGCCAATAGAATAGAATGCCTTCATTGCTTGATTTCTGGACTATTGCAATAACCACTGGTTGGTCTTTTTGCCTTATCTCTTTCCCTGTTCCAGTCTATCCTCCATTCAGTTGCCAAAGTGATTTTCTTAAAGTATGGATCCAATCATATTCTTCTACTAAATAAATTCTATATTTCTCTAATACCTCCAGGATAAAAAAATAAGGGCTTTTCTTATACTTAAAATTCTTGAAAACTTAGACCTTTCCTATATTTTCTTATACTTTATTCTTTAATATGTACTCTATAACCTAGTGATTTATTAGTCCTTGAACAAGACACTATATCTCCAAACTGTGCCTTATCACATTGGAGACCACAAGGAATGGTCTCCTTTCTTGTCTCTAACCCCTGGCTTCAATGAAGAGGCAGCTAAAATTCCATTTTAAGCAGGAGGCCATTAATGGGCTTTCCAAACATTAGTCCTTTTCTTACGAGATCATATTCCATTTTTTGGATGTATAATTTTTGCATTTTATGTTGTCTCTCTATTAGAATGTAAGCTTCATGAAGCAAAGATTATTTTTGTCTCTCTTTTTATTTCTAGCTCTCAGGATGTAACTAGCACATAGTAAACATGTTTGTTGACACTGAATCTAAGAATTTGAACTTCAATAGACATAAATGTAAGTACTTAAATACACACAAAAACAATTTTACAAATATAGGATGAAGAAGTATAGTTAAATAGTAGTTGTTCTGGAAAAGATCTTAAAGTTTTAGTGGATTATGAATTCAATACAAATCAATAGTATGATGGTAGCCAAAAACCTCATGGTACCTTGAGCTACATTAAGAGAAGCATAGCTTCTAGGAATAAGAAGGAATAAGAAGGTAATGGGTCCCATTATACTCTGCCATTTTTAGAATTCACTTGGGAATACTGTGTTCAGTTCTGAGATCCACAGTTTGGGAAGGATGTTGATAAATTGGAGAGTTCTAGGGAATAGCAATTAGGATGCCAAATGGCCTTGAATCTATGATATGAGGATCAATTGAAGGAACAGAAGATATTTAGCTTGAAGACTCAGGTGGACATAAAAGTTATTCCTTAAGGTATTTGAAGGGCTGTCAAATGAAAGGATTAGAGTTGGTTTGTTCTAAAAGGAAAGAACCAAGTAGAAGTTACAGAGACAAATCTAGACTTATATTAGGAAAAAATTCTTAACTAATTGTTGTTCAGAAATGCATTGGGCTGCCTCAAGAGGTGGTGGGTTCTTTCTCCTTCAAGGTCTTCAGGCAGAGGGTAGATAACTACTTGTTAGGTATTTTAGTTTGGGATTCCTTTTATCTATGAATTAAACAAGATAGCCATTGGGTCCCTTCTAATTCTCAAATTCTTTGATTTTGTTTACAAAGGAAAAGAAGTGGATAATTGCATAGTGGGAACATTCCTAATTTGAAAAATGTGGTTTATTTTAAAGATGATTTAATTAATTTAATAAATTTAAATTGCATCTATCCCTATCTCTTTTTTGGAGAGTGAAGAGAAGGGAAGGAAAAGAGTGGAAAGATTGGGGGGAGGGGGGTGAAGGGAGAAGAGCTGGGTAGCTCAGCAGATTAAGAGCCAGGCCTAAAGACAGGAGGTCTTTAGGTTCAAATCTGGCCTCAGACACTTTCTAGTTGTGTAATCTTGGGCTAGCCCTTACCACTCTTCTGCCTTGGAACCAATACATAGTACAGTATTGATTCTTAAGTTGGAAGGTAAGGGTTTTTAAAAAAAAAGATTGGGAGAGAAATTTCTGAAACATATTGGAATTATGCCACTATATGTGTGAGCCTGGGTAAATAATATGTCATCTTTCCAACATTGTTCCACCCCCACCTCACTTCCAAGAAGGCAAGTCAAAGGGGCCTTCTTGTTATCTTATGTAGCATTCCATCTCTTACTTCTATGCCTCCCTATTGTTATTCATGCCAAGAATTTCCTTACCTCTCACAGAATCCCTGCAAGGGTCATCTCAAGTACCACCTACTACATGAGTCCTCTTCAGGTTCTCACTACTCCTACCCTTACTCCACTTGTCTTGTTCTTATTTTATATGTAGCAACATGTATGCAGTTCTTTCTCCTTCCTTCCTCCCTAAACCCTTATCTCCCTCAATATCTTAGCAAGTAGTGATCATTGTGGCATTTGTCTTAGTATCTTCAGCTCTGAACACACTGATTAACCCCACTGAAATTTAGTTTTTTAATCTATAAGACAGTGATTCACAGGATTGCCTTAAGGAAAGTGATCTGTAAGCCCTGAACTACAATCAAATGTGAACTACAATTCTAAAGTTTATAATGTAAAGGATGTACACTAACAAGTTGTATTCACCTGCTAGAAGTTTGTCTTCCAAGAAGTCTTTTCCAAGTTTACGTTCTTGGACCTGACATAGTATTTGAACCCATTTTGTTTTCATATTACAGTTACCAAGTATATTTTATCTCTTTACCAGTCTTTAAGTTCCATGAATGCAGAGTGTGACTTTAAATAATGTATTTCCTGGAGACTAGCATTTTACATATTGTAGATACTTAATGTGTTTGAATTGAATAAATAAAATAAAAAATAGCTGAGACAGGCAGCTCAGTGGATTGAGAACCAGGCCTAAAGAAGGATGGTTCTGGGTTCAAATTCAGCAGCAGACATTTCCCAACTGTGTGATTCTGGGCAAGTCACTTAACCCCTATTCTAGTCCTTAGCTCTCTTCTGCTTTGGAACCAATACACAACACTGATTCTAAGATGGAAAATTGCTGTTCCTAGTAGAGTTAAACAGATGGCATTTAAACTCAGAAACTAAACTCTGGTATCAGTGTACCTGGATTTAAATACTACCTGTTAATTTACTAGCCATGCAACCTTGGGCAAGTAACTTAATCGCTGCTCTGCATTTCATTTTCCTTATCTGTAAAATGAGTTCAGGGAAGACTTTTCTATCACTTCTTAAGTCCTGAAATTATTCCATTTAGAATCCATCTTTAGGTCAATAAAATTTCCAGAAAACCAATCTGATAGCATAAATGGGAACCTGCAAAAAATGGTTCATCTAAGAGTCGGCAATGAAGCCGTAAAACTCCTCAATCCTCTGAACTTTGATATTCTTGAACTGAGGTCTTGCACCCAGATGATGTCTGGCAAATGTTAAGACTTCCAACATAAACACATTTCAGCAGAGGCCAGAGAACACCCTCCTGTGTTGCTGGAGGGTGGGAGGGTGTCTCTGTTCTTTTCTATTATTTCTAATAGAATGGTGGTCTTCACTTTACTCTCCTGCTCCTGACAGCAGCAGCTCGGGGATTCTTTGCTTTTCCCAGAAGCGTGATCCCTGCGCGATTCCGTCCCCGATCTGCCGAAGGGGGCGCGCTGGCGGCGGGACAGGGACTGATGGCTCCCCTCCCCCTCGCCTTCCTGGGCGCCTCAGTCTCCCGGCTCCTGCCGCAGCTATTCCGACGAATACCCTCCGCTACCGCTACCGCTGCCGCCGCCGCCATGTCGACCGCTAAGACCCTTAAATCTGTGGACTACGAGGTGTTCGGCAGAGTGCAGGGTACGTACGGCGCGACGTTCCTTCTCCTCCAGCCGTACCTCCACCCTTAAAATGGAGAAGGTCAAAGTAAGAACAGGAGGTGGGGGGAGGAGAGAAAGCTAGGGTAAAAGACTCCTACCCAAGGGTAACCTGACCGCTACCCGGCCATGACGCTGCAATGGGTCCGGGTGGAAAAGAGGCTGGGTGCGCATGCGTTGGAAAGCTGGCGCCCTCCTCCTCCGGGAGGAGGGAAATGGGCGGGGGTGGGGGGAGATCTGAGAGTAGGGGAGGAGAAAAAGAGGAAACTGAGGGGAGGAGGAGAGGAAAGTCGAGGAGGGCGGAGGGTTGAAGTGCAGAGTGGAGAGAGGAGAGTCGAAGAGGGGGAAGTGAAGAAGGGAGAGGAAAGTGAGAAAAGAGAGGGCGGGGGAGGGGGAACTGGCAGAGGAAAAAGAGAAAAGTGGAGAAGGGAGAGGAAAAAAAACCTCGAATGGGAAAGGAGAGGGGAAAAAATAGAGGAAGGAGAGAAGAAAGTGAAGGAAAAGAAGGAGGATGAACGTGAAGAGTCAAAGTAAAGAGGGAGGAAATGGGATCAAGAAGGGGAGGATGAAAAGATAGGAAAGAAAAAGGGATTGTTTTATTTTATTCTCTTCTCTTCATTTGAACTATGGAGCCTTTGATTTCCAGGCCCCCATACTTGCTGAGACCAGCGAGACTGGAAAGACTTAAATAACCCAGTCAAGTGTATTCAGGAAAATCTAAAAATGGCCCTAGGAGAGCTTTTAAAACACTGCCATCTTAAAAATCTTGAGTCCTTAGGATGAATTACTTCTGTGCCTACACGGAGAGAGTTGGCAATCTTCAACTTTTTTTCTTTCTTTTCTTTTTCTTTTTTTTAATTTTATGCATTTCCTGGGAATGTAATATATAAGCACACTTATGGGCAGCAATGTAGGATGAGAAACAAGCATCATAAAATATATAGAGGCTTTTTTTGTGGAGCGTTATATAGCTTCTGCTTGGGGGTATGTTACAGGAAGGGAAATTTTATACACTATCAATATTTTATTCATTTTTGGACAAAAATGCATCAAGTAGTTTTCTGTGTTCAAATCACTGTGCTGGGTGCTAGGAGAGGTACATAGGTGTATTTCACACCTTAAGATATAGTTTATATTGTACATAGAATAAGGAAATGTGAAACTTAGTTTCGAGATCCCTGTATTGCTTACATGATCTGTTTTGTAGCATCCTTAGTGACATTAGGAGTGGGGGGCAATTTTGGTTGTTGCAAAAATCTCTTTTGCTTGTTTCTCTTCATCCAAGGAAGTCCTAAGAACTCTATTGGCTTGAATTTAGATATTAGGGCATTTGTAGCATTTGTTTAAATATTGATACTGATTTCTGTGATTTCTTTAAAGATAATATAATTTCCTTAAGTGAATTTTTGTTTCTGCTTTATCTGTTATTATGATTATAACTAGTTGTTTTTTTTAGATTTCCCTGATGAATAGTAAATGTTTCAACCTCTCACTTTTATGTTAGAAATGTCTTTGGTTTTTAGGTCTGTTTCTTTTAAATAGTAGTTTGTAGGGTTTTGCTTTCTTACTTAACCCCTCTTTTGTTTTACCTGATTGTTTAATCTACTCACATTTAAAGTTAGGAGATATAGTTTAGATTTTCCTCTTGTGTTTCTAGCATTGTTTTTTATTCTGAATTAATAATTTTTTGTTCTTTAAATCCTTTAAGATATTTTGTCTGTTCAGTTGTTTTGTTTAATCTACCTTTATGCTACCATCTCCCGCCTCCTCCCCAGAGAAAATGAAGATTAAGAAAAACTCTTTGATCCAGAACTCTTTTAGCCAGACATAGACCCCCAAAAAGGTCAAAGAAAAGACTAATATACCTCAAAAATTACTTTTGGAGTAGCAAATAAGTAGATGCTCATTTACTGGGGAATAACTAAAAATGTGATGCAATATGGTAATGCCATAAGAAACACTGACTGTGAAGACATATAAATAATGTATATATATATATATAGTGAATGATATAGATAACTGATGACAAATATAGCAGAACCAGGAAAATAATATCTACAGAGACTTCAAAATGTAAATAGAAGGAATAGCAATAGTTATTAAAATATTAAAACTTAATGTTATGTAATTTTAATGTTCAAACTTCACTCTGAATTAAGATATAAATGTACCATTTCTTTACAAAGGAGGCCAATTATGGTTATGAAACTTTAAATACATTATAAAACTTAATTAATGTGTTGGTTAGTTTTTGCCCCTTTCTCCCCACTCTTCCCTTTTGTTATATGAGATAGTTTTTTTTTTAGTAACGGTGGAGAAGGGATACATTGGGAATGAAGGTGATAAAAAAAAAACAAATTAAATCAATAAATATTTAAAAGAAATTGAGAGAAGAGATGATCACAGGATAAGCTGTTAAGGGAGATAGTTTAATATTTTAATTCCCTATACTTTCTCCCATCTGTGTCTTCAACTTTCTCTGGATCTATGCAGCTATTGATCCCTATCTTTATCTTCTTCTTTGTTTCTTTTCTCTAAGATCCTGAAGACTCTGCTATAATAATACAAATATTTTTACTTGAGAGTGTTGTTGTAAAAAAATGTTTTATACATTTATGACATCACATAAATAAGTTGTTTTTTATTATTGTTAATTCTCACTTCATTGGATGTTTGTCCTCATCAATGTTGGTACTCTATAATGGCACAGATCATTATCTGTCCATACCTTTTCAGCTTATATGACATGCTAAAGCCTTCTAGATTTCTTAATGTTGTATGGATTCCAGTCAAGCATGTGGACAGTTCCTTGAGTTTCCTTCATTGTTGCTACATAACTAGTCAAACTTCTTTTTCTAGTACTTTATCTTTTTAGTGATATACTTTATTGTTTCTCCTGTTGCTAAATAGGCTACTGCCTGCTCACTCCGTTTACTTCTTCATTGTCTGAAACTTTATTTTTTTGAAGAAGGTAGTATTCCATGACTCAGCCATATAACATCATAGAAAAATATTGATAGTTTATGGGTAACATGACCAACATGGAGAATGCTCAAAAACTCACCAAAAGAGGAATTTTGAGTCAAGATTAAAGCCAAAAATGCCAAAATAACAAAAATTGGGCTCCAATAGTTGAACCACTAAGAAGCCTAGCAAGATGATAATCATAGGAATCAACAGAATTCAGATCCCTAATGTATACTCTCAGTACATACATCCTATCTCCCCTATCAGCCCTCATATTCTAGCAGACTACCAATCTAACCTACAATTTAGCATTTTCCCTGATGATATTACAATCTTTGTTGGCACATTCTATCCCTGATCTTTCCACATCATTATGTGTCAAGAAGGGACAGATTGTAACTGCCCACCCATTTTCAGAAAAGGTGATGGAAACAAGGATAGCTAAATGACTGCAAATGTTTCTAAATACATATTAGAGAAAAAAGGATGTGGAACATAATGAGTGATGTCCCCTAATTAAATCAGTGGTAAACAGTGAAAAGAAAATAACTCATACACTTTCAATAAGAAGACTGGCTAGAGGAAAAGTGAGGATTGAAATGGGTCAATGGGTTGCATAAAGTTGAATAAACAAAATAACTAAAGAGTGAGAATGTAATCGTTAAAATTAAATCATGAGGCTCCTAGTAGCTTTATTACATCAAAGTAGTGATAGTAAAGAGAGGGAAATGTAGGAAAGAGGTAGAGACTAGCTTACTACTCTATTTGCCCTTTGATGGATTGAAGCTCACCACCAACTGGGGTTCCTTCAGGTTCTAAGCTCCAGCCAGAAGAGAATGAGCAGACTCCTGGTCTCACCTTATATAAGTAGTTTTTTCCACCCATTAGCTCTCCCACATCTCACTTTAGGACAGTTATAGTTCCTCAATTTGTCTGGCACCCACCATGGGGGCAGTGCCTGGGGGATAAGCTTCCCATTTCTTTGGTTTCAACTTCTTTTCTCCAAGCGTTTGTCTATACCTGCTCATCTCAATGGTAAATGACCTCAAGGTCACTGATTGATGACATCAAACAAAGTGACATAATGGGGAGGGAAATTCCCTTCCCACAAGATTATTATCCTAAAAGAGAACAAAAACAAATTCTTAATTCAGAATAAAAAGCAACACTAGAAACACAAATAGAATAAGATATAAACTAAATCTCATAACTTTAAAGACATTCTAACAAAAATGAGAGGCTGAAACATCTTCTGTGTATCAGGGAAATCTAAAAAAACCTGAATATTATACACACATATATAGCATGATTATGCTGTCAGATAAAGCAAAACTAAAAATTTACAACATGATTAGAGATAAACAAGGAAATTATATTATTCTGAGACCATGGATGACAATATCAATATTTAAACATGTTATAAATGCCCTAACATCTAAATAAAGGAAAAATTAACACAATTATAAGAAGACAGAGACCGCATAGGAATAGTAAAAGACTTTAATATCTTTCTTTTAAATTTGGACAAATATAACAGATAAGAGAAAAATATTGAATTCAACAAATTGGGGGGGAGAATAAAGCTAAAAGATTTATGATGTCTAATGAATGGGACTCCTAAAGGATATACATACATATTCATACATATGTTCAAAGAATATACATATCTATTTTAAAAACAAAAATTGGTCATGTATTAGGTCACAGGAATTTTGCAAACAAATATAAAAGGTAGAAGTGTTAAATATCCTTTGTAGATTTTAATACAATAAAAATAGTATTTAAATCCAGGGACCACAAACCAAACAGACCCAAATAGACACTTAATAATTATATTCTAAATAACAAATGGACCAAAAAACAAATAATAGAAATGATAATTGTGTGAAAGACTATGATAATGATGAAATGATTTGTTAAGATTTTGGGGATGCAGCTAAAGGAGTCAATAAGGGGAAATTATGTAGATGAATTAAATTTTTTTTTTTTGTTAATGTAAACCAAAATCATGTTATTGATTTTTTGGCTGCCATACCATACACAATAGTGCTCAGTTCTTTGGTCCCCTTCCTACTTGACTCAGCTTATTTTCAGTTGCCCAGTGGTTGGTAAAGAATGCAGATGGTGTAAGAATTGTTTCTCTACTCCATATAAATATTAATTGTTTTTTGTTATTCCAAATGACAGATCAAGAAGTCAGTATGCTACTAGAAGAAGAAAAACTGAATTTTTATATTGATATTACTATAAATGAAATCATAAGATACGAAGATGGCTTGTAGATTCTTCTTAGACAAATAAAGGAGTTGTGAAGTTTGTTTCTTTAGATAGTTTAAGGGCAATAAAAATATCCTCTCATGTTAGTGCTTGCTCCTCTTACCTTACATCAGCCATGATTAGCACATACTCAAGGAATATCATGAACATGATTGCAAAACTACAATATATGTAGCAATAGCTGTTATAGAAAATGCATGAATTCCTCCAAAACAAGTCAATACATACTTTGATATTTAGTGACCTCAGTGGAAAGGTGGGTACAAGGGAGTATAGTGGTAAGTATATTGGAAAATTTGGGTCAGCATTAAAAAATAGAAGAAGCCAAAGAATTATAAGCTATTCAGAAGTCTCATACCTATATATATATAATGAATATGTTTGTCAAGGGGAGATATAGAAGACTCTGGAAGTATTGAAGAAATGAATTTACTATACCTTAACAAATAGGAAAAGACTAGTTCCTGATGTAGGAATCATTTTAGAATTAGCTTTCTATAGTGAGACTATAGAATAATTAGATCTGAAGTCAAACTTTACTACAAATCAGAAGAAACTCTATAGGTAAAGAATGGACACTGCATATAACTCCAGCTCCAATGTGACCTATCAGAATAATGGGATGGACAAACTCAGATTTATATGACAGAAAAAATTTCTGCTAGAAGTGACGCAGTTTTGACAACATTTTTTTAAAAAGACATTTCAAATAAATAAAGATATGTTATCAAGAAGTAAATAATTATAATCTGAGTGGGTCAATGAAATGCAATTTGGGTGTGAGGAAGTTGATAAAGGGGATATTCGGTGATTATAAGGTGATTGGAGGAGGAAAGAAGGTATGGGAAGGTATGTGGGAGATAGAGGAAATGGGGTATGTAGGAGAGGGCAGCTCAAACAGGTTTATTCCCAGAGGCTTGAGACAGAGGATACAGGGAGGAAATTAGGGCCAGTAAGAAATGTTTAGGTTTGGCTGGAGAGTTTTCCTTGTTAGTTTCTAAAGTCTCTTGAGGGAGGGGTCGAGAGGGCCCCTCCCTGCCAGTCAAACTGATGGCTGGAGAAAGTCTGGGGGGGGGAGGGATACTTCCTGCCAAGATGGATGCCCGAGTTTTCTCAAGAAATAAAAGAAAAATGATTCCTTCCTCTTGAGCACTTGTCTTAATTTTCAACACAATGACTCACCAGAGGGTTTGAATAGGTAACAAGAGGATTTATTAATACCAGGGTCAGTCAGAAGGGGAGGGAGTTCAGGATATTCTAACTGCTGCTAGGGAGAGGGTGAGGGTGGGGGATGGGTCACAGAGAGGTTTAGACAGAGAGAGTCCGGCTCTCCCAGTCATTTGACTGCCTTTTAAGTAAAGTCTCTATCAAATCATTAAGCTAGGGGTAACTTATTTGAGGATACTCTACTAGCCTATAGAAACTAAACCCACAATGTCTAATCACCAAGCCCTCCCTTCCACCAGGACCCGAAGGAAATTCAGGGAAGGGGAGGGATGGAGATGGGAGATCAGGGAGGGGTCCAGAGAAATGAGGTAGGTCCAAATTTCCCAAGACAAAATAAGCACAGGCCAAGGCCGAAGCAGTTAGGCCAAAGCCAACAGGTTAAGCCAAAGCAAAAGCCTCCAGCCACAGTGAAAGCCAGAAGGCAAAAGCCCTGTCAGTTGGAACTTCACCTCTATTTATAGCTTCAAATTCTAACTGACTTTCTGAAGATTCTAAGATGTTTAACTGACTTTTTGTGACCATTAGAAATTACAGAAACAAAAGTTTCTGTTAGCCACCTTGCATTACAGATACCAAACTCTGGAAAATCATAGTATTATTACCCAGAAAGCTTATTAAGAAGACATCAGCAACTAATTATCCATATGCATACTTTCTTATTTCTAATTCTGAGAATTTCTAAAACATGTATTAGGATATCTAAAATATGAGAATAGGATAATTGGACTTTCACAAATGATGTTTTATGGCATCAGAATTTAAGCCATATCATTGACTGAAAGGTATAGAGAATGCAAAATCTATAAGATTTGTTCATTTTAAATGAGGAACAAAAGAGATGTGTACATTACTGTTATCGAATATGTTTTGTATAGAGACCATATTCAGGAGGAATTCTTTATATATCAGGAGGTAGCCCATGTGCTCTTGTTCAGTCCATTACATCCAAGGACTCAGTCTCATAATGTAGCTGTTTGATTTCTGGGCTCATCTTCCCTTTCTTAGGCCTTCTGGAATCATGCTGGCTCTCAGAGCAGTTTCTCTGGCAGATCTGCTTTTCCCAGGCCAGATTACTGGTAACATCTTTCTCTAAAATTTCTTAAAAAACAGATTAATATAATTTAATACAGTCACTAAAATTTTGCTTTACCAATTACTAGGTTGTATTGTGAAAGCTAACTCAAACCTTATGATTCTAATCTTATTAATATGAAATGAACCACATCTAATTATGAATCTCTATAATGGCAATTTGCATATCCTGTACTTCTTCTTGTTCTTTATTTCTGTCTAAACTAGCTGATCCAGGAACCTGAGAGAAAAACCGGATATGCAAAATTTGAACTTTGGGGAGTTTTAAATTCATTTATTTTGGCAAAAAATTCATTTGTTTTGTTAAATTCATTTGTTTTACATGTATATATATTTTGTTGTGAAAGAAGAGGACTGCCCTCTGATTTTTTTTTTTTGTAAAAAAGTGCCAAGTATTTGGTTTTCTTTTGTTGTAAAAAAAAATTATTGCCATTTCCCTCTTGTATTGATGTATATTCCCTTTATTTTATTGTGATGGTAAATTTATTTAGGTTTGTTATAACCCATTGGGGAGATTGGTCTCCCAAAGGATCACAAGGGGAATGGGCATTTTAAAATGCACTGACCCTGAGAGACTACCTCTCCCAGGATACTCTACCCTAATTTCCTCAGACACATCCCTCTTCCTTTGTGGGAGGTGTTTGAGGAAGATATAAGAGAAATGGAGAGCTAGAATTTGGGACCCTTTTTCCCCCACCAGTGAAGGTGCCTTTTTCCCTGACAGGTTGAAGGGCCTTTTTTAGAGAACGGAGGAGAACCTTGGCCCTCTCAGAGATCTACTCCTAACCTTTTCCCTTACCTAACTTTTCCTAATCTAAATAAACCTAGTTATTCTATTCCTAAAGGTGTAGCCTGATTAATTGAGCTCCCAAGGGCTCCAGTCAATTTCCCCCTCTGGGTTTGGGGCTACCTCAGCTTGGCTACCTTCCTTCCTATTTCCTACCTTCTGTTCCCTTCCTTCCTTTCTCCCATCCTTCTCCTCCTCATCTTCCCTTTTTCACATCACAGAACTCAATTTAGAAACTACCAATAACTGACTGAAAGGAGAATTTAAAAGAATCTATAGGAACTGGAAAGACCACTATGAACTGATATCTTCAATAACTGAAACATTGTGGGACAATCAAATGTAATTGACTTTGTCACTAAAAGCAATGCAATGATCCAGGACAATTCTGAGGGACCAATGAGAAAGAATGCTATCCACCTCTAGAGAAAGAATTGTGGGAGTAGAAATCCAGAGGAAAACATGATTTATCACTTGTTTGTATTGGCATATGATTTGGGGTTTTGGTTTTAAAAGATTACTCTATTACAAAATGAATAATATCGAAATAGGATTTGAGTGATAATATATGTATAACTCAATGAAATTGCTTGTCAGCTTCAGGAATGGGGAAGGAGACAACAAGAATCATGTAACCATTGAAAAAAATTCTATAGGGCCAGCTAGGTGGCTCATAGGATAGATAGTCAGACCTGGAAATGGGAATTCTAGGTTCAAATATGATTTCAGACACCTCATACCTACGTGAATCTGGGCAAATCATTCAACTTGATCCTTAGAGTCTAAGACTGAAAATAAGGTGCTGGTGTTTTTTTTTTAAAGAATCTTTGAAGATCTAATGTTTAGATTCAATATTTTTAGTTTAAAAGTTTTATATATACTTGATTTTTACAACTTAGTATTAGAATATGCTCAATGCCTTTGTATCTCATTAGAAACAATTATATTTGAACTATATATTTTGTCTTTTTAAAAACAAAAACAAAAACCTTTCACTCCAATTATTTAGTTTAGTTTCATTTTTAGCTTCATTCTTCCCTCAGGAGGATGACTGCTAAGGATCTAATCCTATATATGAACATATGACTAACAGTTTTTGCAAAAAGGTGGCTTCTGTGAATGTTTGATAGCCATATAGATGAATTTACCCAAAAGGTGCTTACCTTCTTATTGTAAAAACAGACGAGATATTATGTGTAAAAAGGATAGACAAAGTATTCCACAATGTATTAAATAAGTTACATATAGAAGAGTAAGGAATGAAATTCTCTGGGGGCTATGTATATATATATATATATATATATATATATATATACATATTTGGAATTGGGGAGATGCCATTTAAAAGTATGTTACAAATTTTCTATGGACACGTGGGGACTATCAGACTACATTTCCTGTGATTCCAATGGGTTTCCGGTTTCCCGTTCTTTGGGCGTGGGGACGTCCACGCATAGGACAGTTTAAATGAGAGGAGGGCCTAAAGAAAGCCCTTGGTCTTCCTGAGGAGCTGGCTGGCGAGCGGGAGAGAGAATGGGCTCCGGCAGTAAATATAAAAGATAGGTGCGGTCTTATATATATTTTACCAACATGGCCATGGCTTTAATTAAACTACTAATTTCTCTTATTATATCAGTCTATCATTTTTAATCTTAACTATATATAGTTTTTAAGATATTAATTAAATAAGCAGAACCAGGAAAATAGTAATATAATCCAGAACAATTCTGGGAGACATGAAAAAGAATTCTGTCCACTTCCAGAGTAAGAACTATTGGAGTAAGGATTTATCACTTGTTTATTTGGGTATATGTTTTAGAGTTTTGGTTTTATAAGATGATTCACTCTCAAATATGAATAATATAGAAACATGTTTTGCTTGAAAAAGCAAATATAACACAGATTGAATTGCTTACCAGCTTTGGGAGGTGAGGAGAGAAAACTGAAAGGAGACAATTTGGACTATATAACTTTGTAAAACTCATGTGAAATTTTGTTATCAAAATTGTGTGGGACAGAATTAAATGTGCTATTCTCAGAATAAGTATTTAGCTTATAAACACTAATTTGTTATCTTTTTGTTGGTCGAGGACTCTGGGACAGGCTTGGGAGGGAGACTGATGAAGGACAGAAGGGGCAATGAACAGCTCTGTTATTTCCCTTTGTGCCTCACCTGAGTTGGGTTGGAAGCACAGGTGTTTTGATTTGTAGGCCAAAGCCTGGTTGGGGAGGTGGGGAGGAGCCTTGTGTTTGACTGTTGCTTAGTCAGTTGGCACTTCTTAGCCCATCCTTGTAGTGCTTTCTTTCATTAAGGGGAATAAACAACTGCCTCTTTTTACTTCTTTTTTTTTTTTTTAAACCCTTACCTTCTGTCTTATTGGCTCCAAGGCAGAAGAGTGGTAAGGGTAGGCAATGGGGGTCTAG
>NC_058131.1:104969260-105013279 GCF_016433145.1 Gracilinanus agilis
CTACTCTTCCCTCTCCGGGTTGATTACACTGAGAGTAAGGTTTGATTATTACCTCTTTATGCTCTCTTCCTCTCCTTCTTATAATAGTATTTGTCCCCTCTCTCTCCCATGCCCTCTTTGTGACTTGTTTTTATGTCCCCTTGAGGAGTTTTGTGTGTTTCGGTCAGGAGAGGTTAAGAGCTGCTTCTTACTCTGCCGCCATCTTAACCCGGAAGCCTTGCTTAAGATTTTTAAAGTTTAATTTCTGAAGTGACTGAGATATAAATGCTAGCCTTTCCTGGAACAATAGTATTTTTTAAAAAACCCTTACCTTCCATCTTTGAATCAATACTGTGTATTGGTTCTAACAGAAGAGTGGTAAGGGTTAGGCAATGGGAGGTAAGTGATTAGCTCAGAGTCACCCAACTGTGAAGTGTTGGAGGCCAGATTTGAATTTATGACCTCCTATTTCTAGGCCTGGCTCTCAGTCCACTGAGCTACCCAACTGCTCCCAACAACAGTATTTATATACAATTTCTAAAGTTAAACACCCAAGTCTGACCTCACTCACATTGTGGAGGACCTGTTCTCAAAGCCCACCAGTGTGTGGAAGAGCCTGATTCTATCCTCATTGTTATGATTACAATTATTTAGGTAAGAATATAAATTTATTGATTAGGTTAGCATTATAATCAATCAAGTGGCCCCCTTAAATGACCAATGACTTTGAAACTTCATCAGGTGGATCTATATATAAATAGAGTTTTAGGAAGTCATTATTCAGCCTCTCCTTTGAACATCTCTAGATATCCTTAACTGGAATATAGCCAATTAGGAAGTGGTTCATCAAAGTACTTACCCCTCCATCCCCATGTGATGGGTATAACATAGGCAGGAAGAGAATCTTTGTCTCAGTTTTCTATTAACCAAATTTTGTTAAAAGGTAGACATTCATTGAGATTCCCAAGGATGAAGAATTTGTGAAAAGCAGAGTCTCTGACCCAGAACCCAGACAAAGGAATATACAAAATTCTCTCAAATAGAAATTAACATAGTCTGTCAAAAACACATTTTAACATTACTACCTGAGTACTCTGGCTTTAGATTTCAGTGTTAGGAGAAACATAACTTTGTACTTTACTGTCTATTAATAACCTCATCTAGGCATCATCTATATAACAGGAACTCTGGTCTTGTTTCTGCAACTGTTATTGCTGCTCTGCATTTTTATAGTCCTTATTTTGGGCAGAAAGGCATCTCTGTCTTTAGATGCCTCATTCTTCTGCTAGAAGACCCTGTTAAGATAGTTTTTATTAATTTCTATTTTTTATATTTAAGAGGAAAAGAGTAATAAGGTTGGTTTTTTTTTTTTTTTCAGTAGGAGACCCCCTGCTGTGCAGGTCCACAGTTGGTGACAGTTAGAAGGGTGTGGCTGAGTGTGATTTGTAATTTGCAGAATGTTGGAAAGGGCTTTTTGGTCTCTGGGCCTCCTGGGGAGAAGAGTGTGTGTGGCTTGCTCTCTCTGGGACTGTTGGAATCAGAGAGAAACAGATTTAAGATCTTCATAATAGCCTTATTGATTATCAATTAACTTGGATAGATAAGGTAGATAGATAGTGGTTATATTATCAGATAGAGAGAATAGGAGAGTAGGAGAGGGCTTCAGCCTAGCAGAAGATACTGCTCTCTGAGGCAGATATATGTAGGGTTTTCTAGGAAAATTTAGTTAGGATTGGAATCTTGGGTATAGTTATAATCTATTATAAAGTTACTTTCACATCCATATTTCCCAACAATAAACTAAGTGTTTTGCATTTAATCAACTGCCCACTGGCTTTTGATCAAACTCCTGCCTCCCCTCCCCCCAATTTAACTCTTCTCAAACCCCCTGACCTGGTTAGGTATTCAGGAATATGCTGGAGCCAGCTCATATTGGCATTGGAAAATGCTTCAGATTGAGGCTTAATTTATTATTTTATTTATTGTCTAGATTTAAGAAAGGATGGAGAAAATGTTAATAATGTAGGTTAAATAGAAAGATGTTTCATGTGTACATTTTTTCTAGACAACTAAATGTTAAATACCTACACATCTCTGGACATTCTCTTATTAGTAATGGAAAGTCTGGCAGAAACAAAACAAAAAATAACCAGAAACATCATCAACCAAGGAAACTCAATTAAAGGCTTATCCAACTGGGAACATGACTTTAGACCTCATTCGTGTAATAATTAAAAATAATAGAGACTGAGAATAAAAGGAGAAGTAATATTTTAATGAGGGCCATCTTGGTAAAATAAAGAAATGACCATGCGCCTGGCTAAGGTCTATTTCAAAAACACCGCCATCAGCCATTTACCTTTTGTACCTTCTCCTACCTACGGAAGAGGAAGTCCCAAGCCTGACCACCCAATTTAAGCCATGCTCCACCTTGGTACACATCATCACGTCAGAAACCAGAAACCCATTGAACCATGGAAAATGTAGTTTCAAAGTCCCCCAAACGTCCACAGGAAATCTGTCACATATCTAAGTATTCCAAGGCTCAAATGAGCCTCAAATACCTCTCGATGGAACCCCTAAAATTCCAAATTACACAATCGACAACAGAATTCTGCCCTCAGCCATAGTCTGAATAGTTTTGTACTTTATTGCTATCCAGATGCCTCTTATTCCAGCAAGTTTTCCTGATTTTCTGTTTAATTGTTCTTATTCATGACTATGCTACTACATTTCTAAATTCAGAGCAAATCTGCATACAAAAAGAAATGGTGTAGGGCCACTTGAGTTAGGTCTCCAGAGGATTTAGAGCTAGAAGTAATAATAAAGAATCAATTGGTTCAGTTCCTTCCTTTAAAAAATGATGAAACTGAGGCCCAGTGAAGTGACATGATTTTTTTTTTTTTTAAGTTTTAAGGGTTGTCTCATAATTCTAGAACTTGGAGTTATGGTGAAAAATTTGTGTCCAGCAAGCATCTAAAAACCTTTCATGGATATACAATTTTGTTATATGATTTAACTATGTTACAAGACTGATTCATTTTCTGTGCAATGATTCTGTGTGTATATTGGTGGTCTACTTAGCATCATTGTTTGAACCTTTAAAATTTGGATATTTGTTATTTTTGTGTGTATATTTTCAACATTATTGAAGAGTGGTTGAAACTTATTTTTAGTAGTACTATATGGGGGGAGGTTCTAGACTTTTTAAAGGACAAAAGCCTTCTTGTATTAAGACATGTATAAACTTAAATTTCCTCCTTAATCAGAATGACCTAATTTAATAGACAGCAGGGAAAAAAAGTGTCTACGTGTGTATATGTACACACATATGTATACATATATACATATAGTGTAATGGGGATAATTTGAGGAAAGGTGTGTGGTACAAGGGAATTTTGAAAGGAGGTTGTCAGGGACTTGCTAGGTGGGTAATCTAGGTTACAGGTAGGCTGGAATAAGGAGATTCAGGATATAATAGGGCTGAAGTCAGGAGTATAACACTGAAAGGGGAAACAAAGATCTTCAGGGAGAGGAGGAATTAATCTAAACAGGCAAAGACAGCAAGGCTTATAGACCAGGACTCAGACTTAAACATCAACTGAGGGAAATAGACTGAACTGAAATTAACTACAGGCTTTAGTTAATTTCACAGGAAGGGACTTGTTTTGAAGTTACACCTTCCTTCAAGATGGATACCCGGCTTCCCTTCAAGCCCAGAGTATGTTAGTTCTTTCCCTCTTCTTCCCTCTCTTAATAACTAACTGACAAATTATACTAATAGGTCTGTTGAAACACAAAAGGGTTTATTGTCTTTAAAGGATGATTTGTCAGGAAAGTGGATTGAGGAAGCCCTAACAGTTGTCTCAGGAACCTCAGGTGGGGGAAGGGAGGCAGAGATGGAGTCTGAGCAAGGACCTGCCTTAACTCAGCTTACAAGGTGCTCTTGATATCTAAAGGGAATAAATGATGACTGCCTAATTTCTTTATATATAATACTGTCAAATTATAGTTAAACCCTACACAGATTTGAACTCCTCTCTAATTTACTCTCCTTATTAACTCCACAGACATATAAGGTAAGGGAAGGAAGGTAGGAAATAATAAAGGAAATGAAGATACAAAGGGTTTATCTAAAATAACAATTCTTAAATAAATATTTCAAAGCTAGGCTAAATTTCAATTCTACAGATAGGTAAGGAAGCAGCTCAGCAGGTCTGAAACTCTCTCCACGAGATTCACCAACCAACTGACTTTTTTTCTCTCAAGATTCCAAACCCCTAACTGATTACAGAACTCAGTCAAAGCTTGAAAAAAACTATCATGACCCCCTCTCTCTATACTACAATAGGTATATACCTATCTATCCCTTTTTCTGTCTTTGGGATATATTATCTAATAGTGGTATTGAAGAGTCAAAGGGTATGGATGGTTTTATAGCCCTTTGGGGAGAGATTCAAATTGTGCTCATGGTTGGACTGGTTCATAACTATATCAGCAGTGCAAAATAAAAAAAAATGAGTGTATGTGTATGGTATACATACGTATACACATATGTGTGTGTGTGTGTGTGTGTGTGTGTATATATATATATATATATATATAAAACTATCACATTGCTTTGGACCCTACAATTCATTTGTAAAGTGATTATACCATCAAATTATTTTTAATAGCTCAATTATATTTGTTATTTGATATAGAGTTCATATTAAATTTGTGTAATTCATTAATTTCTTAGAGTATCTCAATGCTAAAACAAACTCATTAGAGTGAAGAATTTAACTTCAAAGGACAGGCTTAAAAGATTGCCCACAAGTAGAAATCCTTTTAGAAATCCTTCAAACCGTATTAACTTAACACCTTAGAGCAGATGGTTTCTCTGTTATCAGTGTTAGTAAATTGTTTAAAGGAGCTATGGGGTTCATTAATGTCAGAAAGGCCCGGATGTTTTATTAGTAGCCCTACTGAAGTATGTATGATTAAAAGTACCAATTTTACATAATCTAAACCAGAAAGATTGAGTTTTTTCCGTTAAAACTGAGGTTTTCGTAGTTAAGTTAATCATGTATATATTTTAAAAAATGTATTTAACCATCAAAATTTCTAAAAATTTTGAGTTCCAAATTCTCTTCCTCATTCCTGCTCCCCACTTCTTGAGAATATTTAAGTGAAGTCATGAAAAACATATTTCCATGTTATCTATGTTGAAAAAAAATTAAAGCAAGAAGCCTAAAGAAAGTAAAAAAAGAGATGTTTCAATTTGTTCCACAATTCCCTCTCTAGAGGTGGATAGCATTTTCCGTAATGGGTTTTTTGGAACTATCTTATCAGAGTAGATATGTTTTTCACAGTTGATTAGTGTTATAATATTAGTATTACTCTACACAATATTCTTTTGGTCCTGCTCACTTCATTTTGCACTAGTGCATACAAGTCATCCAAGGTTTTCTGAAACTATCCCACCCCCATCATTTTTTATAGTATAATAGTATTCCATCACTATTGTATGCCATATCTCTTTTAGTAGTTCCCCAACTGATGGGCATCCTCTCAATTTCTAATTCTTTGCCACCACAAAAAAAGAACTGCTATAAATATTTTTGTAGATCCTTTCCCTTTTTCTTTGATCTCTTTGGGATTTAGATATGGTATTGTTGGGTTGAAGAGTATGCACAATTTTATAGTCCTTTAGCTAAAATTCTCTCCAGAATGGTTAAATTAGTTTACAACTCCAATAGTGCCTTAGTGTCCCTAGTTTTCTACATAACCCTCCAGCATTTGTCAATTTCCTTTTCTGTCATGGTAATCCATTTGATAGAAGTGAGATGCTATCTCAGAGTTGTTTTAATGTTCATTTCTTTAATCAGTACTGATTTAGAGCACTTAAAAAAAACCAATTCTTACCTTCTATCTTAGAATCAGTAGTGTATATTGGTTCCAAGGCAGAAGACTGGTAAGGTCTAGGAAGTGGGGGTTCAGTGACTTGCCCAGGGTCACACAGCTAGGAAATATAAGGCCAGATTTGAACCTAGGACTGCCCATCTCTAGATGTGACTCAATCCACTGGCCACTCAGCTGCCTCTAGAGCATTTTTTATGTAATTATTTTGATAGCTTTGATTTCTTCTTCTGAGAAGTACCTGTTCTATCCTTTGATCATTTATTATTTGAGGAATGGATTTATTTTTATAATTTGCCTCCTCTCCTTATATATTTGAAAAATGAAGTCTTTCTCAGAGAAATGTAAATTGATGTAAATTTCTTCCTATTCCACCCTCCCCCCCCCCCATTTCTTGCTTTCCTTCTAATTTTGGATACATTGATTTTGTTTGGGCAAAAACTTTAAAATTTCATGTAATCAGTATTATTCATTTTATTTCCCATGATTCTCTCTCTCATTTGTTCATAGTTATGTATATTGTAAATGAGCACATAAGCTTAATTGGTTCCAGAATTTACAAAAATGTATAATTCAAATAAACGTTTTACTGTACTTAGTCCTATTTAAGGGTAGGAAGTATAATCTGAGGATGAATGAATTTTACTAGAAATGTTTTGTATCTTTTGATTAACATCTTTACTTTTTGTATCAAACATATATAACATGTTATTTAGCACTTAAAAATACCTTAAGATGAAACATTAATATTCTCTCTTAAAGTTGTCTTCCCTTTTGTTTTCATGTTAAAAGAATCAAATACAATGTGAATAATCAAATGACATCTATATTCTAAATGCATATCACTAGCTTTTGTTTATGATTGACTCTAAAATAAAATAAATTTAAGAAATTTTAGTTCATTTGTCAGTAAGCAAATTTAATTAAAAGTATCATTCAAGCTGATAACATTCTGTTAATAGTAAGATAAACTGATATTTCTTTTTTTTCTCTCTTTTCTAATAGGTGTCTGCTTCAGAATGGTAAGTCAATACACAGTCTATTTCTTACTCCTTTTTAAAAATACTAATATTCTGATTACAGGAACATTATAGTCTCTCATTAGTGTACAAAGTCAGAAAATTTTACCATGTATTTCATTGACATTCTGTGGCATTTAATTAAAATATTTTGTCTCTGAACTATTCTCATTAAATATAAATATAAAACATTAAGATTAAAATAATCTCTTCAGAAATCATTTTCTCCTCAGTGTTTTGCTGTGATTTAAAAACATTAAAATATTCTCAATTGTAACAATATTCCAATTTTTTTTATTCTTGGTGTGAATTTCAAGTTATCCTTCTTTTACTCATGGCTGATTTTCTTTTTAAAATTTAGTTTTGAATATCAAACATGAAATGTGGCTTTTTTCACTTTGACTTGATATTGAGTGTAAACAATACAAGATCACTGAGGAAAGAAATAAGCTCTCTGTACAAAGGCACGAGTCTTGTAAAACCAAGAATGATATTTAGGGCAGAAACTCCCACGTCTTCTGACATTAGAGTATAACATTCTTTTGTTTGAATCATATACTTTCTTTTTTTTCTTTTCTTTTTTTAAACCTTGCCTTCCATCTTAGAATCAATACTGTGTATTAGTTACAAGGCAGAAGTGGTAAGTATAAAGCAATGAGGGTTAAGTGACTTGCCAGGGGCTGCACAGCCAGGAAGTGTCTGATACCATATTTGAACCCAGGACCTCCCATCCCTGGGTGTGACTCTCAATCTTCTGAGTTACCTAGCAGCCTGAGTCATACATTTTGAAAAAGTATGCCTTTACCTGTATGCTGTATACTTTTATAATAACACACACACTTTATATTATTTGTATTTATGCAGGCAGATATATGTACATATATATTCACACACAAAGATTTAAAATTTTTATTTTTAACTTAATTAACAATCATGTACATTTTCATACACAAGTAATATAGAAAAGAAGACTATATGAGAAAATGTGAATATTGTATATATTTAATTTAATATCATAATATCAACATTGTCCTACTTGATTTTGTCCTTTTCTGAAATCTTTTATGCTCTCTTGTGTTTTTTTAAATCACAATGACTATATAGTCTCTTCTGCCCCATAAAAGTCATTCCTTGTAACCAGTAAGTATAGTCAAACAAAACAAATTCATGTGTTGTCATTGCCCTAAAATGTAGGTCTATTTCACACCTCTAGCCCTTTTTCTCTTAGCTGAGAAATGTTTTTATTAGCATGTTTTGTTAGTCTTTTTTTTTGCTTTTAAATTTTATTTAATCGATTAATTGAGAGAATTTTTCCAAGGTTACATAATTCATGTTCTTTCCTTCCCTGCCTCCCATAGTCAATGCGCAATTCCATTGGGTTTTACATGTGTCATTGATCATGACCTTTTTCCATATTATTGATCACTATGGTGATTGGTTAGACTGCAGTGGTGGGCAAACTACAGCCCATGGGCCAGATGTAGCCCCCTGAAATATTCTATTCGGCCAGGTGTGTAAGAAATAAAATGGGTATAAAAGGATAGATTTAAAAAATATCATGATTTTAAGGGATTTATTAAAAGCCACTTAGAAAAAATGAAGCCACGTGCCTGTTGAGTTATTTTAAGGGGATCCGCCATTTACCTGCTCCTCCCATCCTGGCTCCTGCTCCACAGCCCAGAAAAGAGGAAGTACCAATCCTGTCCTCAATCTTTATACTTTTCTCTACATTATTACTCTTCCTGCCTCCGTGATTACAAGCAAGGAATCATGGGAAATGTAGTTTGAAGTCCCCTAAACTTAGAGAAAGTTTAGATCAGGGACCTCAAAATTAGTTCTAGGACTACCAAATTTCCAATATCACAGATGTCATTATTCCTAATCTGATGAATACAATGAGTAGGATGCAATACAATACCACAATTTGTTCAGCCATTCCCCAATTGAAGAACATCCCCTTATTTTCCAGTTTTTTTGCCACCACAAAGAGTGTGGCTATAAATATTTTTATACAAGTCTTTCCTCCTATTATCTCTTTGGGGTACAAATCCAGCAATGGTATGGCTGGATCAAAAGGCAGGCAGTCGTTTAAAGTCCTTTGGGCATAGTTCCAAATTGCCATCCAGAATGGTTGCATCAATTCACAACTCCACCAGCAATGCATTAATGCCCCAATTTTTCCACATCTCCTCCAACATTTATTACTTTCCTTTGCTGTCATGTTAGCCAATTTGCTAGGTGTGAAGTGGTATCTCAGAGTTGTTTTGATTTGCATTTCTCTAATTATAAGAGATTTAGAATCCTTTTTCATGTGCTTATTGATAGTTTTGATTTCTTTATCTGAAAATTGCCTATTTATGTCCCTTGTCCATTTATCAGTTGGGGAATGGCTTGATTTTTTAAATACAATTGATTTAGTTCCCTAAATATTTGAGTAATTAGACCTTTGTCAGAGTTTTTTGTTATAAAGATTTTTTTCCCAGTTTGTGGATTCTCTTCTAATTTTGGTTGCATTGGTTTTACTTGTATAAAAAACTTTTTAATTTAATGTAGTCAAAAATATTTATTTTACATTTTGTAATTTTTTCTAACTTTTGCTTGGTCTTGAAATCGTTCCTTTTCCAAAGATCTGACAGGTATACTATTCTGTGTTTGCCTAATTTCCTTATAGTTTACTTCTTTATATTCAAGTCTATACTGAATTTATCTTGGTGTAGGGTGTGAGATGTTGCTCTATACCTAATCTCTCCCTTACTATTTTCTAGTTTTCCCAGCAGTTTTTGTCAAATAGTGGATTTTTGTCACAAAATCTGGGCTTTTGGGGTTTATCATACACTGTCTTTCTGAAGTCATTTACCCCAAGTCTATTCCACTGGTCCTCCCTTCTCTTAACCAGTACCATATTATTAGTCTTTTGAAGGTAAGATTTGTCACTATATCAGCCATCATTCTATTCTTAGATCTTTGACAGTTGTTTCACTTTTAAATTATTATAATTACTGAGTATTTTTTCTTGTTTTGCTCACTTCACTCTGTATCAGTTCATATTAGTCTTCCCAGTTCTTTCTGAACCTGTCAGAAGTAATTTCTCATTCATGTTCCATTAGATTAATATACCATAATTTGTTGAATGATTCTTCATTTGATGTTTACCCACTTTGTTCCTAGTTCTTTGCTATAGCAAATAATGTATATACCCTTATATTGTTGAAATATAAAGGTGAAAATTAATGGTTGGATAATAATTTTATGAAATTTGCCAATATTTATTATATCTTGAGTCAGAAACATATTTACAAAAATAGAGGGGAAACAATAAAGTAGAGAAATGTGAAAGAGGTTAGAGAAAATACTTATACTAGTCCTCAGCCAGGAGGACCAGTGGTGAGTAACCACATGGCCTTCTCCAAGATGGAAGCTAGTCTCTTAGGAAACTAGGAAGGGAGTCAGCCTTTCACTCACCCAATGAAGTAGTCCAGGAGTCAGAGTCTTAAATTGAAGCTGAGCTCCAAGCCCACAATCCAAGCCACAATCTCCAGCAAAGCTCCTTCAAAGATTATCTCCAGAAGACACTCTCTTCAGACTATCTTCTCAAAGACAATCTGCCTCAATCCAAAGGATTTTGTGGCTTTTCTGGTGGCTTCTTGTCACTTCCCCTCTTCACAGGGGCCAATCACAGTTTCCAAATTGTCTAGCACTGCCCAGCGGGGCGGTTTCTGTGGGATCAATTTCTCACCTTCTGATGCTTAAGTTCTGACCTACTGAAAGTTAAGTTCTCATCTAAGAGTGTGAATTTTCTAAAATTCATCTCTGGAGAGGTGAATACTCATCCTGACTGATTGAGTTTCTGAGAGTGGGGAATTCACTAAGTGGTTTGTGAGCTCCTCCACCTAGTTCAAGCTTGTGTTGATTCAATCAAAAGGTGGACAAAGGAGAGTTAATCCTGTCTTCACAATCTAGTGAGGTACTTAAGTTAATGTTAACTAAGGATAGACAATAAAGAATTCTCTTTAACAACATTCTGTTCAAAAGATAGGTTTCACTAAGTTTCAGGGATACTGATAAAGTCAGATTAACTTCTTCAGTTTGCAGAAGTGAAGGAGGTACCCTTCCATATGTGACCATGAAGGGAGGAAGGTAAAAGGAAGGATGGATGGGAGAAAGGAGAGAGGAAGGTGGAGGAAGGGAAAGGAAGGTAGCAGTCCCCAGCCCCAGCAGGGGGAAATTGACCTGAGCCCTTCCGAGCTCAAATAAAAGATCAGGTAGCAACTTAGGGTTTAGAATAGCTAGGTTTTATTTAAATTAGAAAAGAGAAGGTCTAGGGAAAACTAGGAAGTAGAAGGGAAAAAAGGCACCAAGAGAGAGCTACTAACCTAGAGCTCTGCAGGATTCAGGGTAGAGAATGTCAGCCAGCCTCTGGGCTCAAGAGCCTGAAAAAGCACCAAAACCCTCTCTCTTATACTTTCTCTGACATTTCCCACAAAGGAAGTGGGAGGTATCAGGGAAGTTGTAGCAGGGAGCCCTGGGAGACATATTAGAGTAATTTAAAATGACACACATATCAGTAATTAGATGTTTCTGAGTAGAGATGGGTCTCATCAATTTAGGTAATTGTTTTGTCCTCATTGAGTAAAGTCAGGTAAACAAATTGGTGATAAGACCATATACAGATAGCTAATTTGGAATCATTCCCACATCAGGAATGAAGCATTTCCTATCAAAGGATAAACAGTTTCGTTTTTTGATGATATTATTCAGTATTTGTTATTTCAAATGCTCTTCTCAAAGAAAGTAATTATGATATAAGTCGGAGGCTTCTTGGTAATCTACATGTTTGGGCCTCTTTCCTTATTCCTTCCCCATGTTTTCCAGTTTCTTCTTTACCATTCTCCTATGTTGAAATCACTGAGTATCAGAGTATTTGGTGATTTCATTTGGATGGTTTTATTGACAATCCATAGAATTTCTCTCATCTTGATCTTCAGCAACCAGAGATTGATGCATAGCCTGTAGTTATTTTCATGGTAATCTTTTTTGCAAATGTTTAATCAAACACTTCAATACAAGTTTACCAAGTATCCCATAAAATGATGATTCTTATTGTCTTTGAAGTAAATTAAAACCAAATTTATTAATTCTTTTCTATCCCTAATGAAAACTTATGAGCCATATTTCCATTTACTTGCTATTTCCTTCTCATTTCTAATTTTCTGAATTTCTAAAGATAATTTAAGATTGATAACAATTCATTTCCTTCAGTAGTTTGGCAATCATTTATATTTGGAATGCCAGCAGCCAGTGACTAATTTTATTATTAATTAATCCACATATCTGCATCTATTCCATGAGAATAGCATGTGATAGTTTTCCAAATGCATTTTAAACAAAATCTAGGTAAACTACATCTATAACAATGGAGAGATTATAATTTTCCCCTTTATAACAGAGAGGTTAAAAAATCCTTCTTTCATTTTAGATTAAAATCTAAAATTCCCTTCTGTTCTGCCTTAATGGAGATAGAGAACAGTTGTTCACTAGTTAAAGCTAAAGATATTCATTCTTTTCTGCAGGCTGAATAATTCTAGTTTCTAACTTATTTTCATAGGTACTATTTTTCAGTACATGTTGTAAATTTAAATGGTAAAAAGGGGGGAAAATATTAAAGAATTTAAGTTCAAGTCACCTTTCTTCCATCTACATTTTATAGTCATCTCTAGTTAGAAAGGCATAAACGTTTACCCCTCTTTTAAATGCCAGAAGAGAATATTCCATTGTTTTTATAAAGTTATGGCTATTTTAAAAATTAGGCATTAATAGTGGGAAAAAATTTTGGACATACTACATGGAATCATCCTTTATCTGGTTTCTTTTGGTAGTATTCACTTCTAATCAACAAAAGTTTTATAGCAAATGCCCTATATAGAGCTCTGGATAGGATTCGAGAGGTCATTGAGTCTAAACTGGTACTTTATGGATGAGGAAAGTAAGGGCAAAAGAAGTAGGTGACTTGCCCGGGGTCACACAGTAACTAAGAGTCTGAAGCAGGATTTGAACCCCTTTTTTCCTAATTCCATGTCCAGCTCTCATCTATATCATGCGACCTCTCAGATTTGTAATTTAATATTAATAGACTTCTTATGTTTAGACATTAGAGAACTGTCAGGATATCAAGAAAGATGGCAGGGGACTGCATGATGGCTCAGTAGATTGAGAGTCAGGCCTAGAGACAGTCCTGGGTCAATTCTGGTCTCAAACATAGGTCTGGGAGTAAATTTTTTTTTTTTTTTATCCTGGGACTCCATTCTAGGAGCATAGGGCCACAACTAGTAGGCAATGGGTCGCTCAGGGTCACCCAGCTGGGAAGTGTCTGAGCCCGGATTTGAACGTAGGACCTTTCATCTCTAGGCCTGGCTCTCAATCCACTGAGCTAGCCCAGCTGCCCCTAGTTTAGGTTGCAGTTTCTTTAGCAGATGTAGTTTTTACAGGGTGGGGTTGCTAGCCCCACGCCCAACCCTCCTCCTTTTTCATCCCGGCTAGGGACCTCCTTAGCCCAGGAGTGGTAAGGGTGGGCGATAGGGGTCAAGTGACTTGCCCAAGGTCACACAGCTGGAGGTGTCCGAGGCCGGACTTGAACCTAGGACCTCCAGTCTCTAGGCCTGGCTCTCAATCCACTGAGCCACCCAGCTGCCCCCTAGGAGTAAATTACTTTAGCTTAAAAACTGTCTGGCCTTCTAAACTAGGGGTTTAAGAAAGGTTTTTCATATAGAAATTACTACAATTCACCATTAATTTTCCTCATATCCTTATAACAAGGAATTTTTAAATATTTAAAAATGAATTCAACAAAACTAACCAACATATTGAAAAACATGTCATTGCATGTAATATTCTATATTCAGATCTCCCCACACACATCTACAGAGAAGGCGGGGGCTGGCAGCGGTGTCTTCTCATCTCTTCTTGGAGCCAGACTTGATTATTATAATTTAGCAACTTTTAGTTTTGACTGTCTCATTATTATGCTTTCCATTGACATCATTTTACCCATTATGCAGATTGTTTTCAGGCTTTACTTTACTTCATTTCGCCTCACTTCCTGTTTCTTTCCCAGCATCTATGTATTTGTATTATTCATCATTCTTATAACCAGGAACAGCCCCCTTGCACATCCTAACTTGTTTAGCCATTCCCAATATGATAGGTATCTACTTTGTTTCAAGTTCTATGCCATTGCAAAGAGTGCTGTTACAGTTTCTCTCATCTTCCATCCATTTTCTACAAAGCTGCCAAAGTGTTGGCTCTAACAAAACATATTTGACTGCATGAATCCTCTACTAGAAAATCTTTGTTGGCCTTCCCATTGATTCCGGCCTAAAATACAAAATACTTAGCCTCGTATTTAAAGCTTTCTCTAATCTGATTCCCACCTACTTTTTAAGTAATACTTCAGTTTTTTTTTTTTTTTATACTCTCTCAATTCTAGTCAAATGGGATCATTTACTATTCCTGGTATGACATTTCATCTCCCACCTCCATGCCTTAGCAAAGTGGTTCCTCAAGTCTAGAAAGTTTTCCCTCCTACCTGCACTTTATAGAATCAGTTCCTTCAGAAGCCAGCCTACATGCCATCTGCTACACGAGATCTTTCCCAATATCAAGTTATTGAAGCTCTTCTTGAAATACCTTTTCATTGTGTATACTTTGTATTTACTTATTTATAAACATTTTATATCCTCCCAGTAGAACATACAGATTCCTTGAAAGCAAAAACTATGTCTTTATAGTCCTAGGACAGTGCCTCCAAAATTGCCTAATAAATGATTTTTTAAATTGAAATTTGAAAACTTCTTAAGAGATGGGCAGAGAAACAAGGTGTCTAGTTTACCTTTTCTGCAAGTCAGAAACAACAAGAAAATATCTGAATGGCATCCTTGTATGGTAATTCTCCAGTTTACTAAGTTGGTAAAGCAATAGTTGATAACATTTAAAACATACATTAAGAAGGGAAGATGGGAGGGAAAGAAAATAAATCATGCAAACATGGAAAAATATTTAAAAAAATTAAAAAACATACATTAATTTACTTTCCTGACTTGGTAAGCAATATATACTGAATCTCAGTTTTCTTTGAGGCTATTATATTGCCTCCAAATTATTTTTCTGAATGTGAATGGTTATTATCTGTTAATGTAAATGTCATTTCTAATATAATATTGGATATGCATTTATCTCAGCAGTACTATGGAAGTTGCTTTAAAAAAAATTTCTTGTTTGGAGGCAGAGTAGTAATGTTGACTCTAGAAATAGTTTTAAATCCCCATTGTGATGTTTACTACTTATGAGACTTGATAAGTCATTTAACTTCTCTGGTTCTCAGTTCCCTCTTTTGTAAAATAAGACTAGAAGATAACTGAGAGCCTTTCTAACCCTAGATGGTATCCAGAACAAAGACCATTCATTTACCTGTGATTAAAGTTTTACTGTAGTTGAGATATATAATGTTTACCATGATATACCTTAAGAAAAGAAATGATAATCCTTAAATTAGTGTTCTTTGCATTTTGGAACCAAATTTCCTATGAATCTAGGCTTTTTGTGCCAAGTGGATTGCCCTTTTCTCTCTTGTTTTCCTATTGATTTAGTACACAGAAGGTGAAGCTAAGAAGACGGGAGTTGTTGGATGGGTTAAGAATACTAGCCAAGGAACAGTAACAGGCCAAGTTCAAGGACCTGAAGATAAAGTCAACTCTATGTGAGTAATAAGATTTCCTCAGTACTTCTTGGAACAGCAAGTTTAATACATGCAAATATAAATGCAGCTTGTGAAATGTTTAAAGGTGTTTCCAAAGATTAAGAATTAATCTTTTCCTAAAAACTTCTTACATTATGGTCATTAGCATAATTGCTTAGCACTGCTAATCATTTCCACAAAAATAGATTGTGCAGAACAATATACTGAGTGCTGTTGGACATTTGACATTGCTGGGGTTTAAGTGATAAATCCTACCATTGCCAAATACTTGATTTATACCTTTGATGATCACATGAATAGGTTTTATAGTGAGGTTTCATGATGTTATGATAGAATTTGGTGATGTTAATGAAATGATTGTGAAATTGTGTTGGTCAGGGCAGTGTTACAAGGGGAATACTTGAATAGTGGTGGAACAGTTTTAGTTTGTGTGTTATATCAACATCAACCAATGCTTAGATGGCAATGAGGTCTCCAGGAACATTAGCTGCTTCTGAGGGCCTAGAAGAGTTATGACAAACCTTTTAGAGGGTCAGGTGGTATGAAATATGTCCTCAGGCGAGGGAGAGGGGAGCAGCCTGGTCCCACATTCCTCTGGCTTTATAGTAACAAACTTTGGCTAACTCTGTACTGGGGGGATGGCGCCTGTGCCCGTAGAGAGGTCTCTGAGTGACCCCCTCAGGTATGCATGCCATAAGCTTACCATGATGGGTCTAGAAGATATCTACTTCGTAAAAATCTCATGAAACTTTGGGGAACTCATAGATATTTTCTTCCAATATCTTTTGGGCCTGTTCAACATTTTTTCTTAACCAATTAACATATAATCTAAAAGTTTTTAGGAGACTTTAGGGACTAACTAAAGTCAGCTTTACCGATTCTCCTCTATGACTTATTGCTTGAGGTGGCCCATTATACTTTTGTCTAGCTTTAATTATTAATTTTTATTCTTACATCAAGCCTAAATCTCTCTCTTTACAACTTTCATCCATTGTTCTTAATTGTATCCTTTAGAGTCAACAGAACATTCCTAATCATTCTGACATAAGCCCTTCAAGTACTTAAAGACAGCTATTATGATTCACAATCTCCTTTTCCTTATGAAAATTATTCCTAGTTCCTTAAACTAATCCTCATATAGTATAATCTGTGGGTCCATTACCATCCTGTTCATCTTCCTTTTGCTACTCTTCAGCTTATCATGTAAGAAGTTAAATTTAGATTTTATGCTAAATATGAAAGTTCTAAAGTAATATTGTGGTTGCCAATTTAAAAATATTACAGCTTAAGTCAAAATGACTTTTAGCAACTTTATTTATAAAGAAGTGGAAAGAGTGAAATTGGAAAAATGTAGAACATGAGACAGATTCTAATAATAAACCTACCAGCCCTTCTCCTAAGAAGCCAGGCTCTGCCCCAGCAGGGCTTCCCCAAGGATTTTCCTGGTAATCCTCAGACAGAAGTCCCAGTGGCGGTGTCTTCAGCCAGGTTCCACCAATGCAGCCTTCTCCAAGACCAAGGCAATAATCTCTGGAACCAATCTCTCCAAAAGCCAGGAAAGGAAGGCCAACTACTCACCCAGGAAGCCGATGTAGGATCTAGGGAAAGAGGATCCAGGATCCTCCTTCAGTCCAGCTCACCTATGTAGAGTAAGAATGGCTAAATCCTCACACTGGCCTTTTTAAAGCAGTTTTCTTGACATCACTTCCTGTTGCTCCCCCTACTTTATGGGAACCAAAGTCTTTCAATTTGCTTAACACTGCCTGGGGGATGGGAGGGAGGAAGTGACTTTTGGAGGTGTGAGCTTACTCTAGTAAGTGACTTGGGAACTCTCTTACTTAGTGTCAAGGAAGGTACTAACTAGGGGTACTTGAGTTTTTGATTAATTAACTTAAAAGTTGCTGATTGATAGACAAAGAAAATTTGATTCACTCTTCACAATCACTTATCTTCAGCTTATTCTGTGTGGTTGGATCAGAGAGTAGTAGTATATAGGGATTATTATACCTCCCTAGACTGAGACATTACTTTTCTTATTTAAATTTAATTAAAAATTTTTTTTTCAGTTACATATAGAAATAATTTTTGACAATTGTTTTTTGACACTTAAAAATTCAGATTTTTTTCCCTCCCATTCCTCCTTGAGGCTGTGAATAGTCTGATATAAGTTCTACCCATACTTTCATATAATACCTATATCAATATTTCTCATGTCATGGTAGAAGGCACATATCACATATACAGTAGAAATCTCATGAAGGAAATCTAGTGGAAGATGACATGCTTTATCTACACTCAGATTCCCAAAGTTCTTTCTTTGGCTGTGGATAGCATTTTCATCTTGGAGATTTGCTTTGTTAATAATGGTTTAGTCCTTCACAGTTGATCACTTTGTACTATTTCCATTACTGTATATACTATTTCCTGGTTCTACTCACTTCTCTTTGCATCAGTTCATATAAGTCTTTTCCGGGTTTTTCAGAACTCATCCTATTGATTGTTCCTTATGGCATAATAGTATTTCATTACAACCATATACCACAACTTGTTTATCCATTCTCCAAGTGATTCCATCAGTTTCCAATCCTTTGCCACTACAAAAAGAGCAGCTAAAAATATTTTTGTACAGTTAGGTTCTTTTCATTTATCTCTCATATTTTGGGGAGTATAAAACCAGTAGTGGAATTATTGGGTCAAAGGGTATGGACAGTTTTGAAGCCCTTTGAGATTAGTTCTATATTGCTCTCCAGAATGGTTCTATTAGTTCCACCAGTATTATTATCCTAATTTTCCCACATCCCCTTCCACATTTATCATTTTCCTTTTTCATCATGTTATTTTGCTTTTCTTATTGCTACTTCATATAGCATTAACTCTTTGGGCTTCTATTCTACATTTATAATTAATAATGAACTTGTAGATTACTGAAAATTTTTCAGAAAAGTTTCTAGCTAGATGTACCTCCCTCTATTTTTGTGAAAATAATTTTTTAATCTAAGCATAAGACTTTTTATTTATTTCTGTTAAATTATACCTTTTTATTTTTAGCCTATTATTTCAGATTATTGATGCTTTTTGGGTCCTTTCTCTGTCATTCAAAATGTTAGCTGATTATACCTTTTAGCTTTGTGCCATTTGAAAATTGAATAAACATGCCATTCTTGCCTTTATACAAATTTAGACTCCTGGAGCACACTCTAGTAAACCACTTTAAAATAAAGTTTATTGATGTGTTTTGTTTTTATATTACAAACATTTACAAATATTTGGGGAAAATCTATTACAATTGTGAAAATATATATTACATATATAACATTTATATAACACATTGTGAGAAGTCTCATAACAAAGAAAACTAAAAATATACTAATGTCATCTGGAAGTGCATGTGACATTTCACATCTTAGCATCCCTCACCTCTATTTATCTATCTATCTATCTATCTATCTATCTATCTATCTAGATATCTATCTATCTATCTATCTATCTATCTATCTATCTATCTATCTATCTATCTATCAATTTATTTTTAACCCTTAACTTCTGTGTATTGGCTCATAGGTGGAAGACTGGTAAGGGTGGGCAATGGGGGTCAAGTGACTTGCCCAGGGTTACACAGCTGGGAAGTGTCTGAGGCCAGATTTGAACCTAGGACCTCCTGTCTCTAGGCCTGACTCTCAATCCACTGAGCTACCCAGCTGCCTGCTCACCTCTATTTAAAAACAAATTTATTTTCTCTCCCTCTTACTCTTCATACAGTTGGGAAAAAAAAAAAGAAAAAATTGTAACAAATTTGTCTAATCAAGCAAAACAAATTCCCTTCATCTCTGTATAATTAATACATACATTCATTAGTGATAAAATGTATTGATCATAGTTTCTATAGTTTAAAATTTCTGTTTATATTTATGTAAATTGTTCTCTTTTCTGCACATTTTATTCATCACTTATAAACGTTCTCAAAATTGCTTTTGTAATATTGATATTATCACATAAATTGTTCTAATTGGTTTTGCTTACTTTTAATATCTTTTTGCATTCATCTGTTTCCCCATTTCTTTTAGCAGAATGGAATTCTATCACATTGATATGCCATAATATATTCAGCAAATCTTCAATTCTTAGATAGTCCCTTAATTTCTAGTTTTTTTGTCACCACAAAAAGAGATGCTATAATATTTTGTCCCTAAAATTGTTTTTTTTCCCCTTGATCTCTTTTTAGAATAGTCCTAAGATGTGTCAAAGGGCATGCCTTATTTAGAAACTTTTGGTGTATAATTCCAAATATTTTTCCAGGATAGAAACCATCTGCAGGACCACATATACTGCATTGATATGTCTGTTTTCCCATTCCAAGATGACATCAAACCATTAATGATTATTTTTTGACTTGGGCCATTCTACCAGTATTGATATATAGTTCATCTCTCCATCTTTTTTAAGGATAGCATAAGAGACTTTGTTAATTATTTTGCTATAATCTAGGTAAATTATATTTTAAAATTCCATGGTATAGAAGTTTAGTAATTTTTTCTTTGTTATATATTTATTTGCTGTCTCCTTTCCTAGATTGTAAACTTTTAGAATGCTCTATTTCTACTTTATATTTTAAATATTTTCTGTTTCTTAGGACATTAGGTGTTGTTGATGGACTTTCTTCCCTTGTACCAAATCCCAGGAAGTAGAAGAGACTTTCTAATCAGTCACTCAGTCAATAAGTGTTTATTAAAAGTCTATAGTCCACTAGGGCACTGAGCTAAATGCTTCCAGGGAGCTTATCTTCTAACAAGGTAGACAACATGGATGTACCTAAATATGTATATAGAATAAATATAAACTAAATACCAGGTGTAATGAGTAAAATTATGGTTGAACTAAATTATTTAAGAGTAGGGTCGCCAGGAATTAATTACTCAATTCCAAATGATTTTTATGGTAACTTATTTACAAAGGAAAGAGAGTGAAAGTAAGAAAATCAGAGAGAGGATAGGATAAGATATCTAACCTAACATGCTAAGTATTTTGCTCCAGCCCCTGGCTCAACCCAGGCAGGACTGGGTCCTCAGCCTTGAAGCAAGGGCCAGGTGATGAATGAAGCGGGGCTTCAGCCATGAAGCCTCTCCCAACAGGGGAGGCCTCTCCTGAGGATACTCCCTTTAGAAAATCCAGGAAGGAGTTAGTTTTTTTCACTCAGCCACGTGGTAGTTCTAAGGAGAAAAAGAAAGCAGTCCAAGGTCCTCAGCCAGAGCTCCTTCAGGGTCCAGTTCAAAGTGAAAGAGAGTGTCCCAGGAAGTTCTGGCCACTTTTAAAGATCATTCCTTTTGTCACTTCCTGTGTCTTCCTTCCATTTTAGGTGTACCATTTACTGCTAAAGCTTTTCTTAGGACTGCCCAGGAGGCAGTCAGTCCATTCTGATTCATCACCCACTTTCATACATGTGGGTTACAGACTTCCCCCACTTAAGATAAGTGGGGTGTGTACACTTTTGGTGATTAAATGTAAAAATGGGCAGGGAGGGAGTTAATCCCATCTTCACACAGGTAAGATCATAAGATGGAGCCCTAGCATTTGAGAGGAATCAGAAAAGTCTATGTTTAGAAGATGGCATCTTAGTTACATCTTGAAGGAAGAAAAGGATTCTATAAGGGGAAGTCGGGGGTGGGGGGTGAAGGGGAAAGTAAGAGCATGAATTATGTAACCATGTTAACTTTTCAAAAAATAAATATTAATAAATATTAAAAAAAACAATATAGTACTGATAATAAATGAGGAATTCCATGTGAACTGGAAAGACCTCCAGGAAATGATGCAGAGTGAAAGGAGCAGAACCAGGAGAACATTATATACAGAGACTGATATACTGTGGTAAAATCAAATGTAATGGACTTCTGTACTAACAGCAATGCAATGATCCAGGACAATTCTGAGGGATTTATGGAAAATAATGAGACCCACATTCAGAGGAAGAACTGCAAGAGTGGAAACACAGAAGAAAAACAACTGCTTGAACACATGGGTTGATTCGGACATGGTTGGGGATGTGACACTATGCACAAATGCAACTATTAATAATATGTAAATAAGTCTTGACTGATCACACATATTAAAACCAGTGAAAATTAAAAAAAAAAGATATGTGGGTAAAAGAGGTAGAAACAATAGGATTTGTTGATTGATTGTGTTGTGAAGGAGAGCAAAGAGTCAAGGATAATCTTAAGGTTATGAAACTGAGATTAGACAGATGGTGGTGCCTTTGACAGAAAGAAGAATTGGTATGGGGCAAAGAAACATAATGAGTTCTATTCTAAACAAGTTGAATTTGGGCTACCAGGATATCTAGTTTAAATTGTCCAACTAGTAGCTGGTGATTCAGGATTGAAGCTAAAGGGACAACCTTGGGCTGTGTATGTAATAATCATTATTTCTCTAAGGGCCATTGAAGTCACCAGGGGATAGTGTAGAGTGAGCAGAGATATCTTCCTAGAACTTCCATTTAAAGAAATCACTCAGGCCATTCTTCTCTTCGTTTCCCACCCTGCTGCCATCCTTTGGATTATACACAGGACCTTTTCATCCTGAAAGATCATGTCATCCCTTGAACTCACATTCTTCCAGATTGCTCCTCCCTCTGATTGCAGACTAGAGAGTTGCTCCTAGAGCCTCCATTTAAGGAGAACACCCTGGCCTAAGCTTGCTTTTATGTATTGTCTTCCCCTGTTAGATTGTAAGCACCTTATAGGCAGGGATAACCTTTAAAAAAAATCATTACTTTCTGACTTAGAATCAATACTGTGAATTGGAGCTAAGGCAGAAGAGCAGTGAGGGCTAGATAATGGGAGTTAAGTGACTTGCCCAGGGTCACTCAGCTAAGAAGTAGTTGAGGCTATATTTGAACCCAGGACCTCCTTTCTTTTGGCCTGGCTCTCAAGCTACTCCTCTCTGTCCTCCCAGACTATCTTTTACCTACCTATCTTTGTATCTCCAGCACTGAGCATAGTGTCTGGTACGTAATAGGCACTTAATGTTTATTGAGTGAGAGCTGAGGCCATAGTCTATACATGAGAGGTCTGGATATTGAAATAGGCCAAACAGGGAATAAACACAACAGGAAACACACCCACACCCCACAGGGAAAGGACTGAATAGATACACTGAATAAATCACACAGAGGATCTGGGAATGGGTAATGACAGTGAAATACACCAAACTGGGTAATTGGCAGTTGGCAGCTTAACTGTCCACCAAAACTAACCAGGGATAACCAATAATTTAAAGTGGGTTCTTTTGGTGTAGAGGAGGAATAACAAGAAGTGTATAAAACAAGGTTTTAATGGTTTTAAGGTAAGGAAAGAGGGAAAGGTAATTTCTGATTATCAGGGAAGCTCCAACTGTCAATGGAATGCTAAGGATTTAGCCAACTTCCCTGCTATACTAAATACAGACAGGCAGGCAACCCTGGCTGAGGCTTGAGAGGACTGGGAGATTGAAATTCTCACAACATTGGTTCAAGGTGATCCTTTGATGAATTCAGGACACAGGAACCAAATCCTTGCCCAGCCAATAATCTAGTAATCACTAGGGAGGAAAGGCTATCTGCTAGTTGTCCACCAACTACAGATTTGAAACCTTCACTCAACCTGGATAGATATCTTGCTAAAGGGTCTCTCCTATCTCTTTCACAATCCCCCAAATCCACAGCTTGTAGAGGTTCAGCTGAGCTGGATAATAGCTCCACACTCCTTCTTCCAGCACAGCCAAATTCACTCTCCACTTAGACCTCCCTGCATTCCATATTAGAATGTCCATGGTCCAGCCAAGGCTTTTGCTTTACACTGCCTGTTTTCTATCTTAACTTCATTATTGCTAATCTGTAATCTACCTATAACAGTATGGATGATGATTCTCACAAAGGTGACTGTGAAGGAGTAGTCAGATAGGTAGGAGTCAAGAGAGAGTAGTGTTACTACAAAAAGAGAAGAAAATGGAGGAGGATAGAGTGTCAAATGCAGCAGGAATCTCCAGAAAAATAATGACTGTAAAAAAAGATTAGATCATTGGTGACTTTGGAGAAAGCAGCTTTGGTGGACTGATGAGGTCAGAAGCCAGACTGAAAAAGTTGAGAAGTGGGAAGAACAGAAATGGAGATAAATACAGGTAAGTTCTTCTGCATGTTTGGCCTAGAAAGGGAGGAGAGATAGGACAGAGGCTTGTGGTGTGGTCAGGTCTATAGGACTTCTAAAGAGGATCCTTTGCCATTCTTTGTGCCATTTCAGTGGCTCCTGTTGCCATAAGGGGAAGCAGTTCCTTTTGATCAAACAAAACTTCTTGTTTGGGATAAAAAGGGATCTGTCCAGAGTTATAAGCATTTACTAATAAAATGAGAGAGTGAGAGATGAGAGAGAGAAGATATATATATAAATATATATACATATATGTATATATGTATATATATTTATATATATATTTCCCTTAAGGAAAGATTAACCTGATCAAGATTGATTCTCTATTTGGCTGGTTTAAGGTATAAACATTCTGCTGCAGCAAGGCTATCTTATCTGTATTATGGAAGTCCAGAAAGAGAGCTAGTGAGTGAGTAGTGCTCTGAGTTTTTCAGACCTTCCCCAACCCACTCACTTTCATGCATCATGTCCATGGGCCAACTTTTGGCCCTTCCTCCTTTGCTAGGGCCATCCAGGGGACATTTGCTCTGCCTCGTTGTCTCCCACCTTAATTGCTGGCTTTCCCACTGACCCCAGGGACCACCAGAGCTTAGTTTCTGTCCTTGTGATCAAGGTCCTCTAATTTCCTTCACATATTGTGATAGGCCATGTGAATTTACATGATTGAAAGTGTCATAAAGACAGTTTCTACAAAGATTGCTGCTTCTAGAAATGAGCTTAGAAATATAAAATTTAAATTTTTAGTATTGAAATAAGTGAGTATTGGACCTGATAAAAGTCACCAGGTTTGGTTTTTGGTTGATCCAAATATTAGTTGACCATAGGCTGTAGGCCCAGATGTTAGGCCTCACTTTCAGAATGATGGTGGTTACATGATCTGACTGCTCTCTTGATGGTATAAACAATAACTTGGTTTATTTCTCAAACCACAGAATGGATAAATGGACCAGGGAAATGGAGTCCCTAGATCTAATAAATTCTTATCTCCTCCCCCTCAACCTGACCTGCAAAGGTCGCTTCGGTCCCAAAAGAGTTGGGTCACGCTAACTTTGTTAGCTCTCTACCTAAAGTAATTTTTTTTTTAAAAAACCCTTACCTTCTGTCTTGGAGTCAGTACTGTGTATTGGCTCCAAGGCAGAAGAGTGGTAAGGGTAGGCAATGGGGGTTAAGTGACTTGCCCAGGGTCACATAGCTAGGAAGTGTCTGAGGCCAGATTTGAACCTAGGACCTCCCATCTCTAGGCCTGACTCTCACTCCACTGAGCTACCCAGCTGCCCCCACCTAAAGTAATTTTCTAGCTACCTAAATCCTGACTAGCTGGTCCACTACTAAATAGAAACAGCATACAGTTTTGTCAGGTAGGATGGCTAGAGAACAAAGGCCCGAGCCAAGGCAGTCAGGCTCACCTTTAGGATAGAGATTTTGGATTCTTGCAGCTCACACACAGAAAATGGTCTGGATGAGAAAAGATGCCAGGAAAATAGACGGTTTCTTGATACAGGAATCTCCAAGATGTGTCAGGAAAACCTCAGCTACTTCCTCAGACAGATACAAAATGGCCACAGGAAGTAATCCTCAGCTCTCCTCTATGTCCAGACATCAGCGGACTCCAACAGAATCTGTATGTCACTTTTTAAGCAGTCCTCCCATTCCAGAATGGGGCCCATACGGTTCCATACATTGTACCAGGCTTTGCAAAGTCTTTGCATGCCCCAGACCCTGGCAAATCTCCCATTTGCCTCTTTCTTTTCTTCATTCCCTCTTTTCTATTTCTATAGTATGATTAAAATTTTTCTACTTCTATTTTATTGATATTTCCTTTTCCCTACATTTGACACTCTCACTTAATCTCAAACTTTTCTACTCTACTGTTGTGTTTACTTTCCCTGTTACTATTATATTTACCCATCATGAGCACTATTCCTTCTCTGTCTTTATCCTTCCTTTCTTCCTAATTTTCCCAATCACAGAACAATACTTCCTCAGAAGATTCTAAAAATCAACTGGTGGGTATATATAAATTGCATCAGGTTACCAATAATAACTGGTTCTTGAGAAGTGACTGACTTTTCTTACTCCAGTGTTATATCATGCTGATGTTTGAGGTTGGCTAAAGTACCTTAAGTTATTCACAAATTATGCCTCAATTTGATGATCCCCAAAGTAACCTCAACAAATAGATTGGGAAGTGAAGTTTCTTTTTTTAAACCCTTACCTTTTGCCTTAGAATCTCTACTGTGTTTTGGTTCCAGGGAAGAAGAATAGTAATGGCTCAGCAATGCGGGTTAAGTGATTTGCAAATGGTCACACAGCTGGAAGTGTCTGAGGTCAGATTTGAACCTAGGACCTCCTGTCTCTGGGCCTGGCTCTCAATCCACTGAGCTAACCATCTGCCCGCAGGAAGTGAAGATTTAGTCAAGATCATGAGCCTCACTGAAAAAACTTTATATAAGTCTAGTCTTTAAGTTTCAGATGGACAAAAAGAACTTTGCCTTCCTTATCTACACGAAGCTTGGCCCACTGAGGTTATAATAACTATGCATGATTCTCCCCCTGCCCCCTGCATAATACTTTCATTTGACAAAGATGAGAACCCATAGGGAAGAATAAGAATAAATGTGTCACCTTTATGAATCATGGAACCTGCCCAGAAAATAATTTCCAAGAAGTTATAATTATTTGGCTCAGTGGACATGTTTTATGTGACAATATTTCACGCATTCTAATGGATAAAGGGTAATTGTTTTAATATGAAAGCAGCGATTATGTTTTTTGGAAACTTTTATTAAGCAATGACATGCATTATTGTGCTTAATGGCTTCACTTTTAAGTTTTTACTTATAGAAAATTGTAGCAAGTCACCAGACATAGGAATGTGATATTTTAAATATATATATCATATTCTTTTGCCTACCATATACATAGAAGATACTGTACTAAGCAATGGATTTTTATTAAAAAATAACAACATAAATTAATATATGATAAAGTAAATGTAGAAACAAATGTCATAGCTTATATTTGATATAATACGTTTGCATAACATTTCATAGTTTATAGAGTAATTCAGTAGTTTACAAAGTACATTCTTTTTTAAAATTTATTATTTTTTTAAACCCTTACCTTCCATCTTGGAATCACTACTGTGTATTGGTTCCAAGACAGAAGAGCAGTAAGGGCTAGGCCATGGGAGTTCAGTGACTCACCTAGGGTCACACAGCTAGGACGTGTCCAAGGCCAGATTTGAACCCAGAACCTCTTGTCTCTGGGCCTGGCTCTCAATCCACTGAGTCACCCAACTGCCCCATGAAAGTACATTCTTTAGGAAAACCTTGTGAGTTAAGTATTTTGATCATGAATATTACCATTTTGCAGATGCAAATAGGCCAAAATAGGTAAAATGACTTGTCTCCAGTCTTAGAACTACTAAGAGCAGGGATTTTGATCCAAGCTTTCAGACCAAGTCCAGTGCTCATTTCACTGTAAATATAATGTATTAACGTTTTACTTTAACTTTAAAATAAAAGATTTTCTTTCTTCTCTGGATGTGATTGGAAAACCAGGAAAGAAAACTAGAGTTAAAATATTTTTTTCTTTTTTTTCCAAACATTTATTAATATTCATTTTTAACATGGTTACATGATTCATGCTCCTCTTTTCCCCTAGAGTTAAAATATTTTTAAGGACATGGGTGTAGTTTCATCAAAAATTATGAAAATATGGAATACAAGTGACTATGATTTAAATGAGACATTAGCTGAAAATGCAACAAACAGTTCAATTATTGTTACCAGGCCAACAACACCCAAGGACATTTTGCAGATGTGTATGTGTTTTCTATGTCTCATTTTCTCAGTTGGGATGACTGATGGCTTTCTTTTGCAAATTGTGTGCTACATGTATCCAATTTTTAGAGTTAAGTTCTGCCAACATTTTTTGGTAGAGGAACAATTTCCAAACTCTTATTTTATTAAATGACAGCACTACATTTTGCAAAATAAAAGAGAAAAAAACATTTTGTATTCATGGATGCTAAGTTCAAATTCTCCTATAGCGTATATCCAATAGCATGATTACTCTATGTGTAAACAAACCATGGTTTCCTCCCATATTACTTTTATTTGGCAGAGAGAATAGGAAAGAAAATGCCTTATTACATTGAATATATTTTTCCTATATTCTGAACAAAATGACTTGATAGTCTAAAAAACCTTTCTTAGACTTTTGGGCTTATCAGCAAAATGCTAAAATTAAAGCTATAACCTAATTATCATATTTGCATTTTTACTCATTTATGACTAATTGTAGTTGAAGTTTTTGTGTTCAGTTGTAAGCATCATATTTTAAGAAGTTAGTTGGAAAATTGGAATACTTTTAAAGAAGCACATCAAGATGCCAGGGGACTGGAAACTGCCATGAAGAACTGGGGCTAATTCCTCAGAAGATAATTATGGGGATAATGTAGCTATTTTTAATTATTTGAGAAGAATGTGACTTAGTAGCAAGAATATTGACTCTAGGTTCAAGAGAACCTGGTTCAAAACTCATCTTATCCACTTGTATGACCCTGGGCATGTTACTAAACCTCTCTTTGCTTCCATTCTTTGTGAAATGAAGGGGTTGAATGAGAAAATCCCTGCCAACTCTTTGTCTGGGGTCCCATGAAGAAGAGGAAGTATATTCCTTGGATATAGCCCCAGAGGGCTGATTTAAGAACAATAGGTGGAAGTAATAAAAAGGCAGATTTTGGTTTGACAAAAGGAAGAATCTTCCAACAATTTATAAGCTGAACCAAAATAGTGAACTACTTGATGACACAAACAGCTCTCTGTCAGTAGAAGTATTCACATAGAGGCTAGACACTCATATCCAGGTATAGTGTTGAAGGGATTTCTTATTGAGTAGGAAATTAAATTTAATTGCTTCCAAGGTGCTCTAACCCTTAAGTTACATTCCATATATTATATACATATAATTTGCACATATAAAATTGCTTATGGTTTATATACAAAGTTTAAAGACTAACTGGCAGAACTGGTATATTCTTTACCTGGTTCCTATTTACCTCATGTTTTCAGAGGCACTATTCATTTAATAGCATTTGAATAAATCTTGAATTCTTAACAATAACCACTGATTTAGCTATGAAATCATATTGCTTTGAATTTCCAGGCATAATGAGAATAGCTTATAATGAGGCACTGGATTTTGTGAAGACTATAATTTCCATGTTGAACAATTAGTCAGTGTCAGATTCAAAATTATTTAATATTTTTAAAATGTGACTTTTGGATCCTGCCCCAGTAGTGATTTCTATGTGACCAAAATGGAGTCGTAGCTTTTCCTTAAGTTAGTACTTTTCATATAATGATATCAAACCATTTGGGATGCATTTCTTAAGGTAATTATCATAGTATCCTAGTGTTATGCAAATGGAAGAGATGAAACTTTAAAGAAAAATTCCATTAGATGCTCCATTAGAATGACATATATGTTTTAGTAGAATGAGATGATATTGAAGAACCATGACTACATAAAAATCTTTAATGGATAACTTGATTATAGATATAAGATGTTTCGTGAATAACTGTGTAGGAGTTCTTTACTGTTAAACATAAGATTTTATGTTTCAAAATTATTGTTTTTCCTTCTTAAATATTGCAAATCTGTAGCATTAACCTTTTAAACATGCAATTTATAATTGAATGTCATAGCTTTAATATATTTGCTTTTTTGTTTTTAATAATTTTATTTTTTTTAAATTGCAACAGTTAAAGCAGTAGGTATAAATGAGTAATTCAATCAAATCACCTAAATTTAAAGTAAGCATCAAGATATCTTAACCAGATAAGAACACTTATTATTCAATCAATCAGTCATAGTTTTTGATAAGTGTAAAAAGGCCTTGATGAACTGGAATGACTATCACAGGAAATTGTTTGGAATTGACTAAAAAAATTGGGATTTTTTTTTAAGGAAAAAAGATAGCCTTTAATGTAAATACAGTTTTCACATAAGATTTTTCAATTAAGAAGCCATTGCAGGTGTTTCACAGCACAATATATAGAAAGCTTCAAATTTCCTGTACAGAAAAGTATTATACTTGAGCAAGTCATTCTATTATCCTTCTGTAGCCTTTAAACAAGTTTCTGGAAGCAAAGCAGATCTTGGCAAAGCTTCACAAATAAAAAATCTCTTAGGTTCACATAGTTTTCAAATAGATATTTGGCTGCAATATCAATAACTATAGGATAATAAATTTAATGTCCATGGATTGTTTCAAAATTTTGGTCACCATGGTCCTCACCTTGAAATGGAGGCAATATCAACATTTGACTTACATGTGGCCAGGTTTCGTCTGGGTATAATGTTAATTATAATCTGTCACATAACCTATGGTAGCTCTGTCTTTATTGTACTTCTGACTATATATCCTAATTATACTTTTGTATGAGGAAACTTGGTTGTGCCTTGTAAGTCATCTATACAGTACTGAACTGTCAGTTTGGTTTGAGGGTTTTGAGTCTGGTAGAGAGAAGAGGGAGTTGTCCCTTAGAAGGTGGGAAGAGGAAGAAAATACTTTGGTCTAAGTTTCCCCTCTCTTTTCTATATCCCAATTTTGACTGGGGGAAGATCTTATGAACTTTGGAAGATTGGAGGATTTAGATTTTTTATCTTCCCATCAGCATCACAGCAGCATCTCTGGAACCATTAATGGCAGTATCTAGATTGGGAGCCAAGGCCAGATTGGTTTTGAGATGAGGAAAGCAGATTCAAGGCTTTGCAAAGAATTTAACAGCAAGTCAACATGTCAACAAGCTTTTATCATTGTGCTAAGAATTGAGATACAAAGAAAAGCAAAGCCATACCCTGCTCTCAAGAAACTCATGTTCTAATGAGAGAGAGGACATGCAAACAACTAGGTTCATACATCTGTACATGTATATACATAGGTATATGTGTACACACACACACACACACATATATATATATTATATATGCATGTGTTTATATATATGTAAAGTTGGAGAAAGAACTAGCACTGAGGGAAAACTGGTAAAAGCCTCTTGAAGAAGATAAGATTTGAACTGAGACTTAAAAGAAGCCAAGAGTCTTAGGTGAATAGGGAGAGATTTTCCAGATATAGGAAATAACCAATTAAAAGGTTCAATCTGGAGATGGAATGTCATGTGTAAGAAACAGTAAGGCCACTATTTTTAGGTCATACTATACATGGAGGAGAATAAAGTATAAGAATATTGGAAGGGTGGGAAAGGGCCAGGTTACAAAGGGCTTTAAAAGCCAAACAAGATTTTATATTTGATCTTAGAGATGATTAGGAGCCATTGTAGTGTATTGAATAGGGAACTTGACATGGTCAGATCTTTCCTTTAGGGAGATTAATTTGAAAGCTGAGCAGAGAATAGACCAAGAGTAGGGAGAAATGAACAAGGAAGACCAACCAAAAGGCTATTGCAATAGTATAGGAGTGAAATAATGACGGTTTGCACCAGGGTAGTTGGCAGTGTCAGAGGAGAGAAATGAGTGAATATAAGATATGGTATGAAGTTAGAAATAATAGATCAGCAACAGTTTGGCTGTGTGGGTGAGTGAGAGTAAGGAGTCAAAGATGACACCTAGGTTGTGAGTCTGGTATACTGGGAGAATGGTGGGTGCCCCAGATGATAGTGAGGAGGTTAGGAAGAGAAGATAGGCTGGGAGGAAAGATAATTTTAGTTTTGGATATATTGAATTTAATATGTCTAGAAGATACCCAATAGTTCAAGATACCGAACAGGCATTTAGAGATGTGAGACTAGAGGTCAGGATTGTGGTTAAGGCTGTATCTGAGAATTATCTGCACTGAAACAATAATTAAATCCATAGGCGTTAAGATAACCAAGCAAGATAGAATAGAGAGTGAAGAGAAAAGGGTCAAGGATAGAGCTTTAGGGGATACCCACAGTAGGCAGAAAGATCCAACAAAGGAAAATAAGGAGTGGTAAGACTGGTAAGAGGAAAACCGAGCAACAGCAGTGGTACAAAAACCTAGGGAGAAGAGAGTTTTGAGGAGGAGTGACTGGCAGTATCGAAGGCTGCAAAGAGGTCAAGAAGGATGAAGATTTAGAAAAGATCATTAGATTTAGCAGTGAACAGATCACTGGTAAACCAGTCTACAGAGTTAAGAAGAGAATGAGGATGAGAAGATGGTTTCTCCAGGATTTAGCCAGAAGTGAAAAAAACTATAAGGTAGTAACTAGTCAATTAGGGACATGGTCAGATCTTATGAAGGGTTTTTAAAGATGGGAGCCATATGGATGGTTTTTGTAGGCAGCTAGAAATCAGCTAGTAGGGGGAAGTTTAGAGGTAATTATAGGTGTTTATCTGCTGGAGAAGATGGACCAGAATCCAATAAAGGGTACATATAGAAGGGTTTGTATTGGCCAGGAAAAAGACTACCTCTTCAGGTAAAATGGATAAAGGAAGAGGTACTGGGTGAACAACACAGCTAATCAATGTGAGATTTGGAGGAGAGAAAAGGGAACTTAGTTTAATAGGCTAGGACGGACTTTTGGGAAAAAGTATTTTTATCGAAGTGGATGAATTCTTGAGAACAAGTTAAATTTTATATATATTTTGAAAGTGAAGAAGCTTAAAAATAATTTCTAGAAGCAGTTGTAACTGCCAAAAATGTTAAAAGAATGACAAAAGGCATTACTAAAATAAAAGCATTTGTATTACATTTCCCTTTAGATAAATAATATTTGATATTAGAAATTTATGCTTCTTACTGACCCAGATTTTGTTAGGCTGTTTATTTTCACCACAAGTGAAAAAATAAAATACAAATAAAAAGTTGATGTACCCATTATTGTGAATTGATCTTTTAAAAAAATTGACTTAATTTTTCCAGCTCTAGGTGGAGCTCTTTGGTTTTTCTGAATGTTGTTACCTTGTTAAACTAAATGCTTTGTTTTCAAAGCTAGCTATTTTTGGATGCTTCTGTGTAACATCTCTCACAAGCTTCTCTTACTGCAATTTCCAATGACTAATTTTTTCTTTGTTATAGAACTATGTATAATGATAGAGAGCATAGAAAAAAATGTCATATTTACTTTAAAATGGAACTAAGGAACTGAAACCTTGGGCATTGTGAAATCTAACTTAAATCTGTTTCTATAGCAACAGGATAGACTATTGTTATGACACAGTGTGATGCAGTTTCCATGGGGTTAAAAAAACGGAAAATGTTATTTATCACTTTTATTTCCTATAACACTCATTCCTGAAAAAGGATCCATGGAGCTATGATATTCTTCTGTGACTGGTTTTATTTTATGAATAAGAGCAAAAGATAAAACTCTTACAGATATTATTAGCTATTGCCATAGCAACTGATTTAGCACTGTTCTCCCCTTGGTGCACAAGGGGGTGCTAGTTTTGTATCTTTTTATGGTTACAGGCAAGATGCTGCAGTTTCTGTTTCTTCTCCCTCTCCTATCAGCTTAGTTTCCTCTGCCTCTCCCCCTACCCTGCCCATCAGTTGGGATTACACCTGGAGAAGAGAATCCTGGACCAGGTGTAATATTTGGGATCATTTAAGAATAGGCTGTTTTGATGAGAAAAAACCTAGAGAGCCTCATGCACAAGCCACATTTCTGTAGGTCCTTTTGCTGTGCTCTCAGCCATATTCCTTCTGGTGGGAGGGAGTTGCTGCACACTCATTCCAATAACATGGGGAAAACAGCATGGCAAGGCTACACCCCAATCTTGGATTTCTTTGTGGAAGTACAAAGGTAAGAATTCTTCCATTTAAAAAACGACACCAAGTCTATTCTCTAAGGTTGCCTCCAATGCTCTATTATCCCCTTTAAAGTCAGTCATAACATGAATTCAACAAGAGTGTAATTTGCCTGGAACCTTCTCTGAAAGGTGCATTGCAATCCATTGCAATCACTAGAGGGCACACTTGGTGAGATTTTCTTTAAAACAAAACAACACAACTCCCCAAACCAATAACTAATTTATTCACTAAATTTTGGAGTGTTAGATCTAAAGACAATTACCTGAAGCTTAAAAACAAAAAAGTAACATTAGGACATTCTACTACTTTAACATAGACATTCATTGTTCACAAAATATTAATCGTCTATTTCATGTAGGGATAGTACTAAACACTTTGAGACATGTGAAGTGTAAGCCACAATCTAAACTCTGAAGAGTCTCCGGAAGATCTAACTGGTGAGGTAAGAACTACTACGTTCACAGAAAAGAGTACAAATCCAAGGACTCTGTTGATTTACCAGTTCAGTAAATGTCGGAAAAAGAAATGAAGTTAGTTTGGCAAGTGCTGTTCTTGGTGAAACCATGTTGACTCTCTATCATCATTTTCTAGATGTTTACTAATGATCCAAAGATATAACATATTTTAGATATTTTGGTAGGGTTTTAAGTAGCGATTACTAACTTATAGTTTACATACTCCACTTTTCCTTTCTTTGGAGATCAGGACATATATATTTCACCAAAGCTGGGGCACCACTTTATGCTCCACAGTCTTTGAAAATTTATCCATCTACATCCTTCAGTTCTTTAATTAATCTGAAATATAGTTCATCTTGATCTGTTGATTTAAACTAACCAAAAGCATCTAGGTCCTCTTCTTGCTTATCTTGAAATTCTTTTCCCTCTGAGCTATTTTTCCCCCCTGGCTTTTCTAGCCCAAAGATCATTCCAAAAGTCAGAGAAAATACAAGCAGAAATAATTATTCAACTGTTCTCTTTCTCACTCCTTATCATTTACCTTTAAGTACTGTTTTTTCCCCACCTTTCTTTGATCTTTTTACCTGTATAATTTAGTTACTATCACATCTACTGCCACAACAAAAACAAACCAACCCCTCTCCTCCCCCCCATCCCCTTGGTTCCTAGCATTCCTTGCCAGCCTCAGCGAGGTGCTATAATGGATAGATCACTAGAGTTGGAGTTAGAAAGTCATGAGGTCAAAACCTGTTAAAAATTTATGAATTAGGGGACAGCTGGGTGGCTCAGGGGATTGAGAGCCAGGCCCAGAGATGGGAGGTTCTAGGTTCAAATTTGGCCTCAGACACTTCCTAGCTATGTGATCCTGGACCAGTCACTTAACCCCCATTGGCCAGCCCTTATTGCTTTTCTGCCTTAGAACCAATACACAGTAGTGATTTTAAGATGGAAGGTAAGGGTTAAAAAAATGTATGTACTGTATGACTGGGCAAATCCTTTAACCTTTCTCATTTCAGTTTCTTCCTTTGTGAAATAGTGTTTGACAGGATTGTGTGAGGATGCACATTTACACACATTTGTTTCTACATACACACATATTTTCAGTCTGAGTCTCTTCCCTGAGTTCCAATTCCCCATTACCAACTGATTATTGGACATCTCATTACTAGGTATCCCATAGCTATCTCATACTCAACATGTCCAAAATAAAACTCATTATCTCCCCAATAAATTCACCTCTTTCTAAAACTTCCCTATTTCTTTTTTTTAATTGTTATTTTATTTTATTTTTACTTTTTAGAAAAATTTTCCGTGGTTACATGATTCATGTTCTTACTTTCCCTTTCACCTCCTCAAACCTCACCCCCCCATAACCGTCAGCACATTTCCACTGGTTTTAACATGTGTCATTGATCAAGACCTATTTCCATATTATTGATAGTTGCATTGGTATGGTTATTTCACAAAGCTTCCCTATTTCTATTGAGAAAACTAATATCCTTCTGGTCACTTAGGTTCTTAACTTCAATGCCACCCTCAACTCCTCACTGTGCCTTTCCCCACATATCCAAGCAGTTGTCAGATCTTGTCATTTGTACCTCCAAGACATTTTTCTTCATCTATCTCCTCTCTATTTATACAGCAACTACCTTAATTTTGGCCCTCATAACTTCTCCTTAACTATTGCAATATCCTCTTAATTAGTTTCCCACTTTCCAGTCTCTTTCCATTTCAGTAAATCATCCATAAAGTCACCAAAATGGTTTTCTTAAAGTACAGGTTTGACCATATCATTTCCCATTCAGCAAACTTTCATGGCTCCCTATTTTCTCCAGGACCAAGTATAATTTTCTCTGTTTGACATATAAAGCCCTTTGTAACCTGGCCTCAACCTTCTACCTTTCTAGACTTATTGAACTTATTGAACACTAAAATACTATAAAACTAGCCTTCTTATTGTTCCATCTCCTACTTCTTTATCTTTACTTCAGCAGCCCTCATGCTTTGGAGTGTCCTTTGTCCTCTCCTCTTCCCCTTAGAATCAATCCCTAGTTTCCTTCAAGATTCAGCCCTTTTTCATGAAGCCTTTCCTCAATAGTGGCCCCTTAGCACTGATTTCTGTGCCTATTTAGTTTTTGTATTCATACACATGCATATACATCATTCTATTTTGTATATGTGTATGTATTTGTGTGTTGTCTCCTTTACCTAAATTATAAGTATCTTGAAGGTAGGCACTTTTTCATTTTTATATTTGTATTTTTAGCACCTACCAGAGTACCTAGCATAACTGATGACCAAAAGTGATTGGTAATAGCTGACATTTACATACACTGTTTCATTTGAGTTGTAGAATAATAACCTTATGAACTGACAACTCTTAAGTATTATTTACCCCCATTTTACAGATGAGGAAATTCAGATGCCAAGGGGTTCAATGACTTGCCAGTTATCACAGAGCTTGTAAATGTCAAAGGTAGAATATGAATCTAGATCTTCCTATGTTGCCTGTCATTCAGTGATGCCTCTTGCTGTCTGCATAGACTGCCCCAGTCTCTCTTTGGCTTTAGGGAGTTACACCAAGCTCAGTTTTATAATTTTTGTCTCATTCTTAGGTTAAAGTCACTGCAGTGAAATCTTTGTATTAACCCCAACATGGCATTCTGGTTACCTTTTTAACTTGTGGTCTGTATCACAGTTAATTAATTATTGCCTCCCAGTGTGTTTTTTTCCTTTGGGTTTGTCAATTAATTATTGTTTTTCTGTTATGGGAAGGAACCTTTCAAATGAAAAATTTTAGGAGCTGGTTTTCCTAAAGTGACTTTCTTTTTGTGTTTAGGAGTTCTGTGTTGTGTGAGATTCTATATAAGTTCTGTGTTTTAAGCAAGCTATTGCCACAGGAGAATATTGGAATATAAGTAATGATTGTTCGTGCTGTAGGGTCAGTAACTGTTACATTCTTGAGGGCACCTTTTTGCTGATTTCTTTTTTTCTTGGGCAAGTCTTTTTCAAGATTTCTTTAGTATATAAGACTCAGAAAATGGAGAGCTGGGCTGTAGTGGACATTGACTTTAGTATCCTTCTTGCATTAATCATCTTGCTCATTTAGTAAAGCATATTCAGTGCTATGCTAGGTTCTGGAGAATATGAAGATTAACTGCAGCATCATCTCTGTCCTTATAGAGCTTATAGTCTGGTAGAAAGGAGATGTGACATATAACATATAATGATAGCAATAAAATAATATACAAGTGTGTAAGAAGCAGAAATAAAATTCTGTAAGACATCTGAGGCAATAGTTATTATATGGGGGTAGAATCAGAGAAGATTAATTGGTATTTGTACTGGGCTGTTTGAATATAAAGAAATAGGAATGAAAGGCTATCTGCTATAGTTTCAGGAGAATTAGCTTTAGAGTCAGAGAATCTGGGTTTGAATCCTGTCTCTGCTACTTAACTGGCAGTGTGACCTTGGACAAGTCACTTCTCTCTGGGCCTCAGTTTCCTTATATCTAAGATAACTTCTGGCTATAAATCTAAATTTGTGGATTGGAGAATAAAGAGGACACTATCTAGAAAGAACATAACAAAAAGCATGGAGGGAAGAAAGTACACATGTTCCAACTTGTCAGGATCCTTTCTGAAATTAATTCTTCAACCTGAACAGAATATTCCAGATGTAGTTTGACCATGGCTAAGAACAACAGGACTATCTATCATGTGCTACTCCTCATACAAGATTGCATTGACTTCTTTTTATTGTCTTTGTCATACTGTTGACTCGTAGTGAATTTTCAGCAAATTAAAATCCCCAAGGTCTTTTTTACAAGAAAAGTACGTGTCCTTTTATTTTGCTTTTCTGACAAAAATTGATTTTTTGGACCTATGTGGTGAGTTTATTCTATCATTAAATGTGATCTTATCGACTTCAGCCAACTGTACCAGCTTATTGAGTTAATTTTGTATTCCACAAAGTCAAGGTTGTTTTGGATCCCAATATTGTTATCTAAAGTAGTAGCTATCTTGGTTAGCTTTGTATCATAAAAAAATTGATAAACATCCTTACTCCTAAGTTATCGAGAAAAATATTGAACAGGGTAGGACAAATGACAGAGCTCTCTAACATTTCACCAGAGCTCTCTCTGCAGATCAACATTGAACCATTTTTCATCACTTTGAGTCTTATTTGGGTTCAGTCTCTGAACTACTTGTGAAACAGTTTTAACTATCAAAATGTTATCCATAGTACCTCTATTTTGTCCATATTTATTATGTTACATGTAACATTACTTATATTTATAAAATATATCTACTTATATTTATAAGTAATATATATTATATATAAATATATAGATATAGATATATTTTATTTATCTACTTATATTTATAAAGTATATTTGTTATACCTTACTATTATTTACATGTATTATATTCAACTTAGTATTTATGTGTAAGGGGATACAAAGATAAAAACAAAACAGTTCATATCATATAATCTCAGATTCCCAGAGTTGGAAAAGTTACCAGAAGTAATCTAGTCTAATCTAAAACTAAACAGTAATGCTCTTCATGTTATCTCTGCTACTTAAATATCTTCAATGATCAGGGGTTCATTACACTTTATTCAGAACATTTGACTTTGACACAACTCTAATTCTTAGGAAGTTTTCCAATGATTTGTTTGTGTATTAGTTATCCATTTTTAATGATATAATTATTTATCCATTCTCCAACTATGAGTATCTACTTTGTTTTCATTTTTTTGGCTACCACAAAAAGGGTTATTCTAAACATTTTTATGTATAATACTTCTCTTTCTGTCCATAAACTCTTTTTTGAAATATGTGCCTAGGATTATGATCTCCTGGCAATGAATTATGTCTTCTCAATATATGACCAAAGAATTAAAGCTTCAGCCTTAGTATTTGACTTTCCAGTGAATAGCCTGAATTAATTTCTTTTTTTTTTAATAATTTAATTTTTATTTTTAGAAATTTTTTCTGTGGTTCCATGATTCATGTTCTTACTCTTCCCTCCCCTCCCCCCTAGTCCCCCTTCCCCTATAGCCAATGCGCATTTCCACTGGTTTCTTCAAGTGCCATCCATCAAGACCTATTTTCATATTATTGATAATTGCACTAGGGTGGTCATTTAGAGTCTACATCCCAAATCATGTCCTCATCAATCCATGTGTTCAAGCAGTTGTTTTTCTTCTGTTTCCACTGCTGTAGCTCTTCCTCTGAATGTGGGTAGCGTTCTTTTCCATAAATCCCTCAGAATTGATCTGGATCACTGCATTGCTGCCAGTACAGAAGTCCATTATGCTTGATTTTACCAGTGTATCAGTCTCTGTGTACAATGTTCTTCTGGCTCTACTCCTTTCACTCAGTATCAATTCCTGGAGGTCTTTCCAGTTCACATGGAATTCCTCCAGTTTATTATTCCTTTGAGCACAGTAGTATTCCATCACCAGCATATACCACAGTTTGTTCAGCCATTCCCCAATTGAAGGGCATACCCTCATTTTCCAGTTTTTTGCCACCACAAAAATTGTGGCTATAAATATTTTTGTACAAGTCTTTTTTCCCTATGATTCCTTTGGAGTATAAACCCAGCAATGGTATGGCTGAATCAAAGGGCAGGCAATCTTTTAGTGTGCTTTTTGGACATAGTTCCAAATTGCCATCCAGAATGGTTGAATCAATTTACAACTCCACCAACAATGCATTAATGTCCCAATTTTGCCACATGGCCTCCAACATTCCTTAGTCTTCTCTGCTGTCATTTTTAGCCAATCTGCTAGGTGTGAGATGATACCTCAGAGCTGTTTTGATTTGCATTTCTCTGATTATTAGAGCTTTAAAACATTTTTCATGTGCTTATTATTAGTTTTGATTTCCTTATCTGAAAATTGCTTATTCATGTCCCTTGCCCATTTATCAATCGGGGAATGGCTTGATTTTTTTGAACAATTGATTTAGCTCCCTGTATATTTGAGTAATTAGACCTTTGTCAGAGTTTTTTGTTATAAAGATTTTTTTTTCCCACTTTGTTGTTTCCCTTCTGATTTTGGTTGTGTTGTTTTTGTTTATACAAAACCTTTTTAATTTAATGTAATCAAAATTATTTATTTTACATTTTGTAATTTTTTCTAACCCTTGCTTGGTTTTAAAATCTTTCCTTTCCCAGAGATCTGACAAGTATACTATTCTGTGTTCGCCTAATTTTCTTATGGTTTCCTTCTTTATATTCAAGTCATTCACCCCTTCTGGATTTTTCTTGGTGTAGGGTGTGAGATGTTGATCTAAACCTAATCTCTCCCATATTGTTTTCCAATTTTCCCAGCAGTTTTTGTCAAATTGTGGATTTTTGTCCCAAAAGTTGGTCTCTTTGGGTTTATCACAGACTGTCTTGTTGATGTCACTTACCCCAAGTCTATTCCACAGATCCTCCCTTCTATCTCTTAGCCAGTACCATATTGTTTTGATGACCACTGCTTTATAGTATAGTTTAATATCTGGTACTACTTGGCCACTTTTCTCCCCTTTTTTTTCATTATTTCCCTTGGTTTTCTTGATCTTTTGTTCTTCTAAATGAACTTTTTTTTTGTTTTTTTTAAGTTTTTATTTTGAATATTTTCCCATAGTTACATATTTCATGTTCTTTCCCTCTCCCCCAAACCTCCTTAGCCAACTCTCAATTCCACTGGGTTAAATGAACTTTGTTATAGTTTTTTCTAATTCTGTAAAAAAGTTTCTTGGTAGTTTGATAAGTATGGCACTCAATAATTAAATTAATTTGGGTAGAATGGTCACTTTTATTATGTTAGCTCTTCCTACCCATGAGCAATCAATGTTTTCCCAATTGTTTAGATCTAGTTTTAATTGTTTGGAAAGTGCTTTGTAGTTGTGTTTGTATATTTCCTGTGTTTGTTTTGGTAGATAGATTCCTAAGTATTTTATATTGTCTAGGGCAGTGATGGGCAAACTACGGCCCATGGGCCAGATGAGGCCCCCTGAAATGTTCTATCCAGTCCTGAGATATTATTCCTAATCTGATTAATACAATGAATAGGATACAATACAATGAAACTTCAAAAGAGTTGCCTTAGAAAAAGACTGACAGATGAGCATTTCCTTTCCTTTGTCCCCCTCTTTAAAAAGTTTGCCCATAATTGGTCTAGGGTGATTTTAAATGGTATTTCTTTTTCTAACTCTTCTGCTGTAATGTATTGGAAATATATAGAAATGCTGATGATTCATGTGCATTTATTTTGTATCCTCTGACTATACTAAAGTTGTTGATTATTTCCACTAGCTTATTAGTTGATTCTCTAGGATTTTTTAAGTAGACCATCATATCATCTACAAAGAGTGATAGCTTAGTCTCTCACTGCCTATTTTAATACCTCCAATTTCTTTTTCTTCTCTAATTGCTATTGCTAGTGTTTTTAGTATAATGTTAAATAATAGAGGTGATAATGGGCATCCTTGTTTCACACCTGATCTTACTGGGAAGGTTTCTAATTTATTCCCATTGCATATGATGCTTGTTGATGGTTTTAGATATATACTGTTTAGGAAAGGTCCTTCTATTCCTATGATTTCTAGTGTTTTCAATAGGAATGGGTGTTGTATTTTGTCAGGCTTTTTCAACATCTATTGAGATAATCATGTGATTTTTCTTTGTTAGCTTGTTGATGTGGTCAATTATGTGGATGGTTTTCCTAATGTTGTACAGCATTCCTGGTATAAATCTCACCTGATCATGGTGGATGATCCTCTTGATCACTTGTTGGAGTCTCTTTGCTAGTATTCTATTTAAGATTTTTGGATCCATGTTCATTAGGGAGATTGGTCTATAGTTTTCTTTCTCTCTTTTTGGTCTACCTGGCTTTGGAATCAGTACCATATTAGTGTTATAAGAGAAATTTGGTAGAACTCCTTCTTTGCTTATTATGCCAAATAATTTGTAGTATTGGGATTAGTTGTTCTTTGAATGTCTGATAAAATTCACTTGTGAATCCATCAGGCCCTGGCAATTTTTTCTTAGAGAGTTCTTTCATGACTTGTTCAATTTCTTTTTCTGACATTAGATTATTTAAGTATTCTATTTCTTCTGTTGTTAATTTAGGCAATTTATATTTTTGTAAATATTCATCCATATCACTAGGTTGCTATATTTATTATCATATAATTGGGTAAAATAGTTTTTAATGATTGCCTTAATTTCCTCTTCATTAGAGGTGAGGTCTCCCTTTTCGTCTTTGATACTGTTAATTTGGTTTTCTTCTTTCCTTTTTTTATTAGATTGACCAGTACTTTGTCTATTTTATCTGTTTTTTCAAAATACTAGCTTCTAGTCTTATTTATTAATTTAATATTTCTTTCACTTTTGATTTTATTAATTTCTCCTTTGAGTTTTAATATTTCTCATTTAGTTTTCATCTGGGGATTTTTAATTTGTTTGCTTTTTAGTTTTTTTAAGTTGCCCATGCCTAATTGATTAACCTCTGCCCTCCCTAATGATGTAAATTATCCCCTTAGTACCGCTTTGGCTTCATTCTATGGATTTTGGTAAGAAGTCTCATCATTGTCATTGTCTTCAATGAAATTATTAATTGTTTCTATGATTTGTTCTTTCAATAAATTATTTTGGAGAATCACATTATTTAATTCCCAATTAGTTTTTGGCTTACCTCTCCATGTATCCTTGCTAATAACTATTTTTATTGCATTATGATCTGATAAGGTTGCTTTTATTATTCCTGCTTTTTTGCATTTGTTTGCTGTGTTTCTATGCCCTAGTACATGGTCAATCTTTGTGAATGTTCCATGTGCTGCTGAAAAGGTCTATTCCTTTTTGTCCCTATTTATTTTTCTCCATATATCAATTACCTCTAATTTTTCTAGGATTTCATTCACCTCTCTTATCTCTTTCTTGTTTATTTTTTGGTTTGATTTATCTAGATCTGATAGGGAAAGGGTTAGGTCTCCTACTAGGATAGTTTTATTATTTATTTCCTCCTTGAGCTCTGCCAGTTTCTCTTTTAGAAATTTAGATGCTATACCATTTGGTGCATATATGTTGAGTACTGCTGTTTCTTCATTTTTTATACTGCTTTTTATCAGGATGTAATTACCTTCCCTAGCTCTTTTAACCAGATATATTTTTACTTTGGCTCTGTCAGAAATCATGATTGCAGTCCTGCCTTCTTTTTCTCAGTTGAAGCCCGATAGATTTTGCTCCAGCCTTTTATTTTTACTCTATGTATGTCTGCCTGTCTTATGTGTGTTTCTTGTAGACAACATATGGTAGGATTTTGGTTTCTAATCCACACTGCAATTTGCTTCCATTTTATGGATGAGTTTATTCCATTCACATTCAGAGTTATAATTGTCAACGGTGTATTCTGAGACATTTTGATTCTCTCTCCTTGTCCTGCCCTTCCTTCTTTTACTATTTCCTTCTATACCAGTGTTTTGTTTTTAATCAGTTCCTCTAATCCCCTCCCTTATTGTTCTTCCCTTTCTCTCTCTTTCTTCTTATTCCTCTCTTATTGTTCTTTAGGGTCTTTTTAAGCTACCCCTCACCCTTGCCCTCTTCCTCTGTAGTGTTACTTCCCTCCCCACCAGTCCTTTTGTTACCTTTCTACTTCTCTATAGTGCACAAATCAATTCTGTGCCCCAATGGATCTGATTGTTCTTCCCTCTTCAAGTTAATTTCAATGCACTTAAGAATTAAGTATTTCCTCTCTCCAACCTCTTTACCCTTCCAATGTATTGTTATTCTGCCTTGTTCACCCCATGAGCTTCTTTATGAAATATAAATTTACTCCATTTTGTTTGTTTTACCATTTCCTTTAATATTATCTCCTTTTTCCCCTCTAGTTATATATATATATATATATATATATATATATATAT